>NC_133431.1:8690166-8867666 GCF_011762505.2 Arvicanthis niloticus
TTTAAGGAATATACTCCATGCCTGTACTTAAGTATTTTATTTTAGATCTTAAAATGATAACCCAGAATACTAATCACAATTAATCAATTGTCAACTTCACACATACTGGTAACTCTTGTGTCCACATGAAAACAACAACTAGGTAATAATAATGCCTAACACGATACAGTTCTCCTTCATACAACTTCACATCCATAAGTTTAGGTGGATGAAATCTTACACTAATGTCATCATTCCTTTAATACCATTTAATATCACTGATCACAGAATTTAGCTTCATTCAACTTCCTGGTTAGATTTTCTCTTTTGACCTAACATTTTATACTTTTTCTTTCTAAGATTACTATGCTTACTCAAATCATCATGAGACTAAACATAGGTCAAAGGCTTTGCTGGCTTCACTGAGACTTCCTTTGTCAATGCAATGAACATCAACTTCTTTACCTTATCTTCAAGGACACTCTACAGAAAAAAGGGCAAAAGGCAGCAACATTCTTCTGCAAAACATCATAAAAACTATACACAAAGCTTCAAGTCACCCCTCAGTACATATGTGTTCTACTAGCATGGCCCAGTAAGTTCCAATTAATGCATATGAAATCCAAAGTCTAAACATTCACATTGCTCCATAAACGAAACAAAATACCAGGTCAGGTCTATCATAGCAATGCTTAAGTCTGGGGAACCAACTTCTGTCTTAGATAGAATTTCCATTGCTAAGAAGAGACATTGTAACCAAGGCAACTGTGTTAAAGGCAAATATTTAATTGGGCCTGGATGGCATTTTCAAATGTTTAGTCCATTGCCATCATAGCAGGAATGTCAGCATGCAGGCAGCCATGATGCTGGAGAAGGAGCTGAGAGTTCTGATTCCTCATTAGAAGGCATTCAGGAAGAGACTGTCCTCCAGACAAGTGGTAGGAGGGTCTGTTCTGTACTGGCCTGAGCTCCAAAGACCACCACACTAGGAATTCAATTCCTTCAAAAAGGTAACATCTCCCACAAGGCACATCTCTTAATATTGCCACTTCTTAGAATCAAACAAACTTAAATCACCAGAGTTTACTTCTGCTATAAATTCTTTCATGCTTTTAAAAATGATTAGGACATGCAGAGGTTTGACATATTGATTACTTTCAGATGGTTTCTCTCTCATATGTGTTCATTTCTGTATTCAGAAACCACTGTGGCATGTAAACAATTTCCCAACTTTAGAACAATCAAAAGGTTTCTGCTCAGTTTGTGTTCTTTTATGTCTTTGGAGATGAGATATGCACAGGCTTTACCACGTTCATTACATCTGTAAGGTTTCTCTAAAGCATGTGTTCCTCCAAGTGTTTGGAGAGTACAGTGACATGCAAAGGCTTTATCACATTGACTACATTCATAAGGTTTCACTCTGCACATTTCCTTTTGTGTATTCAGAGATGACGGTGTCCTGGAAAGGCTTTACCTCATTCATGACATTCACTTTCTCTCCAGGATGTGTTCTATTATGATATTGGAGACCACTCTGATATGAAAAGTCTTTATCACATTGATTACATTGATAAGGTTTCTCCCCAGTATGTGTCCTTTTATGTCTTTGGAGATGACTGGTCCTTGCAAAGACTTTAACACATTGATTACATTCATAAGGTTTCTCTGCAGTATGTGTTCTTTTATGTCTTTGGAGACTACTGTGATCTGAAAAGTCTTTACCACATTGATCACATTGAAAAGGTCTCTCTCCAGTATGTGTTCTTTTATGTCTTTGGAGACTGCTGTGATCTGAAAAGGCTTTACCACATTGATCACATTGATAAGGTCTCTCTCCAGTATGTGTTCTTTTATGTCTTTGGAGACTACTGTGATCTGAAAAGGCTTTACCACATTGATCACATTGATAAGGTTTCTCTCCAGTATGTGTTCTTTTATGACATTGGAGAAGACTGTGACTTGCGAACGCTTTACCACATTGATCACAATCATATGGTTTCTCTCCAGTATGAGTTCTTTTATGTCTTTGCAGATGACTGTGACGTGAAAAGGCTTTACCACACTGATTACATTCATAAGGTTTCTCTCCAGTATGTGTTCTTTTATGTCTTTGGAGACTACTGTGATCTGAAAAGGCTTTACCACACTGATTACATTCATGTGGTTTCTCTCCAGTATGTGTTCTCTTATGACATTGGAGACGACTGTGACTTGCAAAGGCTTTACCACATTGATTACATTCATAAGGTTTCTCTCCAGTATGTGTTCTTGTATGTCTTTGGAGACTACTGTGATCTGAAAAGGCTTTACCACACTGATTACATTCATAAGGTTTCTCTCCAGTATGTGTTCTTTTATGACATTGGAGATGACTGTGACTTGAAAAGGCTTTACCACATTGATTACATTCATAAGGTTTCTCTGCAGTATGTGTTCTTTTATGTCTTTGGAGACTACTGTGATCTGAAAAGGCTTTACCATACTGATTACATTCATAAAGTTTCTCTCCAGTATGTGTTCTTTTATGTCTTTGGAGACTACTGTGATCTGAAAAGGCTTTACCACATTGATTACATTCATGTGGTTTCTCTCCAGTATGACTTCTTTCATGCCTGCAACAATAATAGACACATGTCAAAGCTTTACCATATTCATTACCCTGATCAATCCTTTTATCAATATTAATAAATTTTACAGGTGGTCTAATAATAATAAAGAACACTCAGATCTTAAGATTTTATCACTTTGATGTTCACAGTTGTACTTCCTTACTGTGGGTTGCTTTACCTTTTGAAAATGCCTGTGATGGTAAGAGAACTTATTACATGGCTCACATTTATATCATCCTTTTTCTATATGAGATTACTATACCATGTATTTGACATGTCTGAAAATATCAGGGCATTAAAACACTGATTCCTTTCTTAGTTTTTCCTGTAGTTTAAATCACACCACAGTAGCACTGTGAGCCAGGACAAACAGAAGAATTTGTAAACTTCTAGTACCCATAGAGATTTTCTGCAGTGTGACTTGGGATGTCCCCAGTAATTTCAGAAAACCAATTAATTGCAAATGTCTATCATATTCAGAAAGTCTACCAAAGGCAGAATGCTACATATCTTCTCATTGTTCTGGAGTAGAAAGAGGTATGTTGCTTCTTTCAACGTCCCTATGCTCACAAGTTTTTATCCTTCTTGACAATTGATATACCCATTAAAAAAGAATGAGTGAAATGTTTCCAAATTGAATTCACACCATTTGACACTTTGTTCTTTGTAGACATGTAGTATATGGATTAAGGTTTCTCCACAACTTTCTTCACTCTCACTAACTGACCACTCAATAAACTTAGAAATGTCACTACAAGAATATGAGTATCACCAAATTTACTATGGACTATTTGCTTATTGGATGGCTTTGGATATATATTTATCACTATTCAATGTGCAACATGTAAATATTATGAGACTATTCAGATGGGTAGTTCCACAGCAAAGCTCTAATGGAGCTACAAATCAAATAAAGGTATCTCTTAAGGCATTGTTTCCATGTCTTCTTTCTTAGAGGAATGCCTTACAAACATAAATCAGATAACTGACATTGAGGAACATGGCTTTGTGAGAAAATTATAATCATAGCTATACTTAAAAAACTGATTTTTTTTACACACTTGCTTTTCTTTAGAACTTCCAGAACACATTAAAATTTCCTCACAGGCATATTTGTATTAGCTTGCACATGAAAACTACCTTTCATGCCTTCTAGAATTTTGATGTTGTTCTTCAATATGATGATCTTCCCAACTGTAACCTAAAACACAGTATCAGAAAATGAATGAATGTATTGGAAATTAAGTAAAATTCAAGTTACTGTAAATTTTGACAGCACTGAAACTGCTTCATTCAGCTTAATCTTCCTTGTTCTCAACTGAAATAGCAGAGGCTCATCAATAACCAAGAATCACTTGTTCCATTATTTTGAAAAGCAAAACAAACTTCACAGTCTTACGTATAGCAGTGAGGTTCTGGTAGGTCTCCAACATCACATCTTTGTAGAGATTCTTCTGGGAAGAATCCAGCAAATTCCACTCTTCTGCAGTAAAGTTCACATGCACGTCCTCATAAGTCACTGCATCCTAAAATATCACACACATGTGTACAACAGAAAGCATGATCATGACATCAGTGTAAATAAATGGATACATTCTATACAGTGTGATAGTGTAATTCTGGTGCTTCCTCCACTTATTTCCTGAAACAGAAGTTATAATACAATCATTCTGTCATTATAGAAGGAGATTGAATTATAAGTTTCACCTGTGTTGCTTCTGATCCCTTTGAAGAGGATATAGCCTTGCAACACAAATGGCAACTGAGAGGGATATGCAGGGGGAAACAGATCAACTGTATTGAGCACACATCTGAAAAGCTGTATGAACAATTACTAACTACAAAAATGATGGGCATGCTGTGTGTATTTGCTCATGTCTTTAATCACAGAGATATCTGGAAGTGGTGGCACATGCCTTAAATCCCAGCACTTGGGAGGCAGAGGCAGTCGGATTTTTGAGGATTTCTGAGTTCAAGGCTAGCCTGGTCTACAGAGTGAGTTCCAGGACAGCCAGGGCTACACAAAGAAACCCTGTCTTGAAAAATAAAACACAACTACAACAAAAAAAAAAACAACAAAAAAGTAAAACAAAACAATCACAGAGGTACAGGCAGGTGTATGTCATTGAGCTGGATGCTGGTGTGGTCTACGTGATGTGTTGCAGGACAGCAAAAGTTACATATTAAGACCCTCACTCCCCAGCAAAAGTCAACCAAGGAAAAAAAAATGATAGAGAGAACTCAGTTCTTTACTGAAGTTCCTACAAAGAATTATACTTTCACTTGCAGTTCTGTATTTATCTTGCAAAAACATGATGTGAAACAGTTTAAGCAGCAACATTAATTAAAGTTTACTAGAAGGGAATGCATGTTTCAACAGTTAAAAATAAACAGAGGAAAATATTAGCAATGTATATGTTGATCAGAAATAAGGAACATAGAGCAGAAAAGATAGCTCAGGAGTGGAAAGGACTTGCTGGTCTTCAATATAATGGTAGTCCACTTTTAGTATTTATATGAGGATCAACAAGTACTCATTACTTCGAGATCAAGAGTACTGGGGCCATCTTCTGACAACAGTAAAGATGAGGCACACATGATATTCATATTTATGCACATAGCCATAATACTTATTAATTCAAAAATTTGATAACAAATACAGAGTTAGGCAGAATGACATTCACCTGAAATTCAATGTCTCTGAAGCTTCAGGTGGTATTGATATCATGAACATATGCCAGCATGAGAAATAAAATATAACCTATATATTTGCCTGAATTTTAAAATTAAAGATGTAGATAAAGAGCAGCACAGAAGCATGTGCTTATTGTTATTGCACAATAACATGTTAGGTGGCTTCTGTGGTTTCTTTGTCTACTATCAGCATAGGAATGGCTTCACAGATAAATTTTGTCTTGAAAACAAGAAACAAAAGATATAAAGTTAAAAATATAAATCCACCAGGCTTGCAAAATAGCTTAATATTGTACCAAATGTTTATACTGTATCTTATGGGAATTGGAGACTGAGACCAAATGGGGAATGTATGGGAACATGAGAAGAAAGCTGAAGAATCAGTTTCAACCACAACGCAGTACACACACAGAACAAAATCTGTCGTGTCTAAAAAGAAATACAAGGGTAAAGCTGGAGCAGAGACTGAGAGAATGGCCAATGAAAACTTGCCCGACTGGAGACCCTCCTTATGAACAAGCACTAATCCATGATATTATTAGGGATACTCTGTTATGCTCCCACACAGGAGCCTTGCATAATTGTCCATTGACAGGCTCCACCCAGCAGCTGACTTGAAACAGATGCAGAGAACCATAGTCAAACATTGAATTGTCCTTGGGGACTGTTATGGAAGAGTTAGGAGAATGATTGATGCCCCTGAAGAGGATAGGAACTCTTCCACTGGAAGACCAATGGTCTCAACTAACATGGACCCTTGAGGATACTCAGATTGATCCACAAAACAAATAACACACACAGTCTAGACTAAGGCCCCTGGAACTTATGTAGCAGATGTGTAGCTCAGTCTTCATTATGGTTCCCCAACAACTGTAACAGGGGCTGTCCCTAAAGCTGTTGTCTATCTTTGGAATCTGCTCCCTGAACTGGGCTGCCATGTCTGGCTTCAATGGAAAGGATGAACTTAACCCAGCAGAGACTCGGTGCACCATGGTGTTGAGATACAGAGGAGCCCACACTTTCACAAAGGAGAAACAGAGGATATTGGAGAGAGGGACTCTGTGCAGGTGGTGGACCTAGAGTAGTGACTTCACAAAGTTCATAGCCATTTTATTTATAACAGCTTGAAACTGGACAGATCCCAGATATCACTCAACCAAAATATAGATATAGAAAATGTGGTTCATTTACAAAAGGAAAAACTATCCAGCTATAAAATACAAGGACATCATGAATTTTGAAGGCAAATGAATACAACTAGAAACTATTATCCTGAGTAAGGTAACTCAGACCTAAAAGCACACACATGTATGTACCCACTTACAAGTGAATAATAATCATAAAAAGGAAACCCACACTACACTCTTTAGACCCAAAGAAGTTAAACAAGAAGAAAGGCCCAAATGAGCATAGTTGAATCTCACTCAGAAGTGGGAATAAAACAGTCATAGGAGGCAGATGGATGAGAGAGAACTGGATGGGAGAGCAGATAAAAAAGGAGAATCAGGGAGAACCAGCAACAGGTGTGACGAAAGACTATGGAATTGATCTTAGCTTAGATGCATAGCAGTAAGATATGGATGCTGAAGAGGCCACATCTGCAGTCAGGCAGGACCCCCAGTGGAGAGTTAGAGATACTAACCAATCCAAAAACCTTTTTACCAAAATTTGTTCTTGTCCACAAGAATACAATCTACAACATAGATTGTGTCCAGCAGTAAAATAACCCTTTGATACCATGTTGTTGTTCTAACTTGCTACTCTGCTGCTGTGATTGAATCCTCTAAGCAAAAGCATCTGAGGTAATAAGTGGTTGTTGTACATGGCTCTGTCAGATGACAGTCCATCATTTTGGGAACTTAGATTAGAAACTTAAGGCAAAAAACATGGACAAACACTGTCTCCTGTCTTGCTATCTTGCTTGGTCACTGTCTCATGTTCAGCCTATTCTCTCATCCAGCCAAGGACCACTTGCTTAGGGATATTGCCACCCTCAGTGCAAGAGCCTTCCTAATCAATCATCAACACTATCTCTCACAGACATAGCAACCAGCCATTCTGATGAGGGCACACCCTCAATTCAGTCTCCTTCAGATGACTGTAGCTCTGAAATGCTGAGAACTTAAGATAACTATGACACAGACACAATAATAAATGAGGAAGTTGTAACAACTCAAAACCAAAAATTTAACCATATCAATTACAAGAGCCCTGCCATCACACGAGGGAGTTGGAGTTGTGGCTGAGCCAGGACAAAATAGGGAGGACACCTGGCTCAGAGCAGAGAAGGATACACTGGAATGGGGAGCTCAGAGGCTGTGCTGACCTGGGGTGAGCGTCTTTCACTCTTGGTTCCCAGGCCAGTGCTACCAAAGATGTGGCTAAAACAGCTGGAAGGTGGATAGAGAAGCAGATTGTCCCACAGGCCTGGAAATGACAAAGGATAGGATCTCTGGTCCAAGAAATATATGTTAACACTGTTGGAATGAAGAAAAACCTTTCATCAAAGAACAACTACAACACTACAAAGTCACACATGATCTGCGAAGAGGGTAGAATGGGAGAAGAGGAAAAATGAGGTCTTTGTCCTTTCCACCCTGTAAAACAGGGTAGGCAGAGCTTGATTTTGCCCTGGATGCTGTCTCAAAGAGGTTTTTGCCATGGACTAGTCACTGGGTCTAGGTCCTGTTGTTAAGAAGGATTTAACCCAAGGTGTGGGGCTAGTAACTAAATTGATTGGGGTGGAGTCTGTCTCATTTTCTCAGTCAGTGAATACTAAAGTGGCACAGACAAAATAAACAGCCACAAGGGGGTGGTAAAGGCTACCCAGCATATAACATTTGTACAGAGGAGAAAATGAAGACAGGATGCTAGCTGTGAGCCCTGTAGCAGGGCTCCAAGTCTTTTCCAACCTTCCCAGAAATTAAGACCAGAGGCACACTGTCCACTATACCAGGCTCTGGAACATCTTTGAAGCACTTTGGGGCTATGACTCTCCAGTGTATCCACTGTAGCAGGGTTCCAAGTTCAATTTAGTCATCTCCCTTCACATATACTGATGAAAAATCTGAAAACCAAGGCACACTAACTCAAATCTGGCAGACAAGCCACTGACACAAAAAGAATGATGGAGCTTAACAACTGGTCTTTCAATCCTATAGTTGGGAGTCCTGAGGATCTTGGGTCAATGCACTAAGATGTTATGTCCAAGCCACAGAGACCTCAAAGACCAACAAAGAGCCTATTGCAATACAAACACATGGAGGTCTTTATTATGAGCACTGTAATCAGGATTCTCACCAGTCAGCCTCACATGAGATCAAAACTGAGAGTCTAGAGTTGCTGGGTATTTATTGTAGTTACAGCAAGATTGGTGCATTAACATACAGGTCAGCAACTTAACATTTTAAAAACTACGTGTCTGGCATAATCTGCAGGAACCAATCAAGGGGGCAAAACCATCTGATAACCATGATGGGTAGACTAACTTTGTCTCTGTAAGGTGTATTAGTTATCGATATGTAGCTTAACCCTGCAGTTGTACCATGACTGGCTGTTGACAAGGGGGCGTTGTCATAGGATGTTTGCTCAAGTGGACTTTGTGCACTCTCTAAAACAGAATTGATTGGGCTTTATAAACTCATCTTTGTGCCTGAGGTCCTGATTATTGAAAAATGCTCCTGTTCAACCACAAGCCATAAATGGCAGTAGAAAAGGTACTTTGTCCAAAGACCTGCCTCAATATCTGTTACTGCTGATCCTAATATCAGTTGCACTTACTTTGAGACAGAATACCAGTGGAAGTTGCCTGTCCCCCTGTGCATGCCTCTTATAGATAAGATAGACAATGACCACCTGCCCTTCCTTTCCTGCCTCATCCCTGTGTCTCAGCCCCACTTGTGCAGACAGTTCCTGTTTAACCACGTGATTTACCTGCCAGGACACAGGTAAGCTTTCTATGGATCTACCACACTGTCTGTTATCCCCGATGCAATGATCACAGTTTCCCCTAGCACTGTACTAACACCAGAGGCAGCTTTACCTCTGGCCTGACTATGTCTCCTTGTGGATTACTAAGATCATCTCTTCCTGTCTACCTCTTCTCCCTGATTCCAACATTAGCAAACATTCCCTCTTGAGAATACCCACCAAACATGTCAGTAAAAGAGGTAATACTTAGGCAACTTTCTCTGTAAATCCAGGCATCAAACAGCAACCCAGGAACAAAACTCCCACCCAAGGAAGACAGATTCAGAAATCAGTACTGAGATCAATAATCACTTCAAACCCAGAGGACTAGACACCAGCATAGGAATATAATAAATAATAACCAGAAAAATATGTCACCAAAAAATCCAAGCTATCCTATCACAGCAGGTCTTGAGAAATAAAAACATGCAACAGATATGGTACAAAACATGTTGTTTAGCCTGGCGGTGGTGGCACACACCTTTAATCCCAGCACTTGGGAGGCAGAGGCAGGTGGATTTCTGAGTTCAAGGCCAGCCTGGTCTACAGTATGAGTTCCAGGACAGCCAGGCTTACATAGAGAAACACTTTCTCAAAAACCAAAAAAGAGACATTGTTTGGAAGAAGGGAGATGAGTGAGAACCTGGTGAAGGCATTGAGCAGGAAAGAGGACCTGCAGACAGGTGGACAGACAGGGGGAAGAGAGAGAGAGAGAGCCCTGAGAGTAGAGAAAGAGAATAGAAAGGGGCATGTGCAGAGAACAGAGACAGGGAACAAACAGAGAGACCTATGTAGCTGGTGGTCCATGCATATAAAGCACATCTGACAACAGCAGCAGGTGATGGAGGCAGGGAATGACTTAAGCAGTTGCTAAGTCCCTGAGAGCAGAACATTGAAATTGCCTGTGCACTGACAACTACAGAGATAAGGTTCACCCAGGGAACAAGAAAGGATGAGAGAATCTCAGATATTAAGGATGAATAAAACAAAATTGATACATCGTTCAAAAAATGTGGATACTAAAAGTTTCCTGGCAATAAACAACCAGGAATTCTTCAACATGTGAGAAGGAAAAACTACAGATAATTGAAATAGGAGAAAGAAGTATTTCAGCCCAAAGTTGAGAAAATATTTTCAGTGAAGTCATAAAGGAAAAATTTCCTAAACCAAAAAAATATGTCTGTTAATGTGCAAGAAGCACCCAAAAAAACCAACAGATTGGAGAAAAAAGGCCCCTTAACCACATAATAATCAAACACTAAACGTAAAAAATAAAGCAATATAAAAAACTGCAACAGAAAAAAAATAACAAAAACTAAATAAAACAAAAACAAGTAATGTATGAAAATGGATCTGTTAGATTTATGCCTGTTTTCTTAAAAACAGGTTTTGTTTGTTTGTTTGTTTGTTTTTTGAGACAGGGTTTCTCTGTGTAGCCCTGGCTGTTCTGGAACTCACTCTTTAGACCAGGCTGGGTTCAAACTCAGAAATCTGCCTGCCTCTGCCTCCCAAGTGCTGGCATTAAAGGCGTCTGCCACCACTGCCCAGCTATGCCTGTCTTTTTCATGTATTCTATAAAAGACAATAGTTTGGACACATATGCTGCAGAGTCAGAGAAATCACACATTTCTACAAAAAAGCAACTAGTCCAGACTCAGAATCATCCATGACAGTGACATTACTTAGAGTTCACCTCCTGATCTAACACATAAGGAGCATCACCAGGACCTCACAGGTGGTCACATCTGGCTGATGCTACCCATGCATCCCCAGAAAGGACCCAGCACCCCAGCTCCCACTGCTCAGCCGGCTGCCCCTACCCATTGTGGGCAGTGATCCTGTGCTCACCATGACTCAATTTCAGAGCTTCCCTGAGGTCTCCACACAGGACTCGACAGCAGGGCTGCACAGGAACAGTGAACTTGCAGACTGTCACCCAGAAGAACCTGCCTCCTTGTCTGACTGGCAGGTCTGCTTAGAAGGATTGACTGGCCAGTGAGTCTTACCACTCCTCAAGGTTAAAGTGTGCTTCCCATGCAGGGCCAGACCTTTTCCAAATCTTAGAAGTTGTTTGTACTCCATTAGCATGTATACATATCCTTCAGAAGAAATCTCACCCCACCCTGCCCTGAAGGAGAACCCAGCATTGCAGCTCTGGCTGTTCAGCTCCCTGCTCCTCCCCTCTGAGAGCAATAATCCTGCACCTACCAGGACCTGACTCCAGACCTTCCTTGAGCTTTCCTCACAGCACTTGACTTCTTCTTCCTGTAATCAAGGTGAACAGCTTCCATAGTCCAGTACTCAGTGTGCAGTGGAGGTAGCAATCTGACCCAGAAGAGGAAGGATACCCTGGTTATTTCTTAGGATTCTGTCTAAATTTCATCCCAGTTACCTGGCAACAGCCAGGTAAGCCTGAACCAATGGAAAGGTAGCTACTTGCCCCTTCCTCTCTTTTGATCTCTTGCCCTTTTGTTCTCTCTCTGGCCCTCTTGGGATCTCCCCTTCCCCATTCTCTCTCCACATGTTCATGTACTTCTCTACACTGCCACTCTCTGCCTTTCTCTGCCTCTACTACCCTCTTAACTCTCTTCCCCATGTCCTGAATAAACTATATTCTATTTTATACAGTCTTGTGGCCAGTTGCTCCTGGGGAAGAGCTGTTTCAGCATGAGGCATGGTCCCTCCAGGGGAAGAAATATCTCAGCAGGAGGCATGAGCCTGCTGAGACATCCCCTTCCCCCACACCTCCCCTCACACCCATAGAACTTACTTCATCTATCTTTAAAGCAAGGTAACTATGGGGAGGAGCATACCTGGCTGTCATCAGATAACTGTGAGTTAGAGTTTAAGACAGAATGCTAACACCATTAACACTAAAGAGGGATTTTAGAAAACAAGAGACTTATTTTGTGGCTTCATGCTGGGCTCAGGGAAACTGCAGCTCCCTTGCACCAGATGACAGGTATCAATCAACCCTGAAGAAAAGCCAGAAACATAAGAGAAACACAGTTGAGCACTATTGTTAGCCAGCACATTTTCATTAGTGGAAAAGTGGAGAAAAACAACAGTTGTATTAGTACAGATTCTGTAGATAAACATATCTCAAATTGTAGAAAGAATGAATCTTTGTATATAGAAAGGTTATGTAATAGAATGTCCCAATAAAGTCTGTTGGACAAGGTAAATTAGAAAAACCAAGGGCTGGTTGATTTCATGTTGCAGGACATTACACCTGATCTTCAGTGTATTCCAGAATTCTGAAGAGATAAATACTTAGTAATACCAGTTTTAAAACACAAATAAACAAACAAATCACCTTTGTTTTGTACAAAATAGGGCAAATACTAAAAACAAAACCACCACCCTGTTCAATGTCCTTTATATATGTAGGTTGTCAAAAGAATCTGTAGCCCAGATTAAAGGTAGATCTGAACATCTCAAAAGAGCAAGATTAATAAAGGGTTCTCACTTCAAAAGGTGTAATTAAGAGATATGCCCCACAGCAAGCTGGGTTTGAATTAGGCTTAGGGGCTTAGACAGCCATATTTTAAAATTAAAGATGTGGATGAAGAGGTGCACAGAAGCATGTGCTTATTTTACAAAAACATGTCAGGTGACTTGTGTGGTTTCTATATCTACTATCAGCACAGGAAGGGCTTCACAGGAAAATTTGTTCTAGAAAACCAAAAACAGAATGAATAAAGTTAAAAATATAAAACTATCAGGTTTGCAAAATAGCATAGCATTGAACAGCAAATGTGTCCACAGTATCTTATGTGATTGAGGGACAGAGTCCAAATGGGGAATGTATGGGAACATGAGAAGAAAGCTGAAGGATCAGATTCAACCACAGCACTGGAGACACCCAGAACAAAATGTATCCTGTCTAAAAGAAAGGGCACAAGCCACAAGCCGGGCAGTGGTGGCGCACACCTTTAATCCCAGCACTCAGGAGGCAGAAGCAGGCAGATTTCTGAGTTCAAGGCCAGCCTGGTCTACAGAGTGAGTTTCAGGACAGCCAGGGCTACACAGAGAAACCCTGTCTCAAAAAACAAAAAAAAAACAAAAAACAAACAAACAAACAAAAAAAAACAAATAAAAAAGACAAAAATTAAAAGAAATGTGGAAGTAAAGCTGGAGCAGAGACTGAAAGAAAGGCCAATGAATACTCATTCAGTAGGACACACATAGACAAGCTTGAATCCATGACATTATTAAGGATACTTTGTTATGTTCCAACACAGGAGCCTTGCATAATTATCCATTGAGAGGCTCCACCCAACAGGTGACTGAAACAGTAGTGGATCCACAGTCAAACATTGCATAGACCTTGGTAACTCTGATGGAAGAGTTGGGGGAAGAATTAAAGTCCCTGAAGAGCATAGGAACTCTACAGGAAACCCAGCAGACTCAACTAACCTTGATCCTTGGGGACATTCTGGGACTGAGCCACAAACAGTAACACACACAAGCTGGACAAAGGACACTGGCCCATAATTAGCAGAAGTGCAACTCAGTCTTCATGATGGTAATACAACTACTGTAGCAGGAGCTGTCCCTAAACCTGCTGTCTATCATTGGAATCTGTACCTTTAACTGGGATGCCACGTCTGGCCACAGTGGAGAGGATGCACCTAACCCAATAGAGACTTGATACACCACCATGGATACCCAGGGATCCACACTCTCTCAAAGGACAAACAGAAGATACAAGAGGGACTCTGTGAAGGCAGGTGACCTATAATAGGGACTCTACTAAGTTCATAGCCATTTTATTTATAAAAACTTGAAACTGGAAAGAATCCAGATACCCCTCAACCAAAATATGAATATAGAAAATGTGGTTGATTTACAAAAGGAAATTCTATTTAGCTATTAAGTACAAGGACATCATGAATTTTGCAGGCAAATGGATATAGCTAGATACTATTGTCTGGAGTAAAAGCACATGCATGAATGTACTCACCTACAAATGTATAATAACCACAAAGTAGAAGAAACTGACACTACACTTCATAGACCCAAAGAAGCTATATAAGAAGGCCCTAAATGACCATGGTTGAATCTCACTCAGAATGAGCAATAAAGCAATCATAGGAGGCAGATGGAAGAGAGAGAACTGGATGGGAGAGCATATAAGAAGGGAAAGCAGGGAGAACCAGCATACAGGTTAGCAGCTTAATATTTTAAAAACAACATGACTGCCATAATCTGCAGGAACCAATCAAAGGGCCAAAATCATCTGACAACCATGATGCATAGGCTAACTTTTTCTCTGTAAGGTGAATTAGTTATCTATATGTAGCTTAACCCTGCAGTTGTACCTTGACTGTCTGTTGACAAGGGGGGTTGTCATAGGATATTTGCTCAAGTGGACTTTGTGCACTCTCAGAAACAGAATTGATTGAGCTTTACAAATTAATCTTTGTGCCTGAGGTCCTGATTATTGAAAGATGCTCCTGTTCAACCACAAGCCATGCATGGCAGTAGAAAAGGTAGTTTGTCCAAAGACCTGCCTCACTATCTGTTACTGCACTTTCTGAAACTCTTTTCTGGAGCAGGTACCCCATAGCTCTGGAATTTCAAAATATTAGGGTTTCAAAGGTAACTTCAATATTATTACTTTCATGTTCCAGTATCTGGGATCCACACAGGATCATCTGCACTCCTCAAAAAAGATTGGGTCACTTCTCCAGCTCTTCCCTCTGTAGCACTCTAGGTTTTGCTTGACTCCACTTTACTGCTGCTGTTGTTCTCTCTGCTCATCCTATGGGACCAAAATCTTCAATATGCTGGGTTCTTCCCCTGCGACTAGGATTCACTGTTTTCCTCTCATACACTCCCTTCACTGGGCCAAACCTTAGCTGCTCTGCATGAGATTCATTTATGCCTAAAAACCAATACCACCTGGGTGATTCTCACACATGATCAACTCCAGGTGCACAACAAGGAACAACCTTGGCAACCTCTGGAATACAACTTCTTTGTCCTCTCAGAAAACACTTCCGAGATATCACCTCAGTGGTGCTGGTTTCTTCTTCATCATCACTAATTTTTTAACTACAGGCAACCAGCATCAATTGTCTCAGTCGTCCATTTTATTCTTGCCTCTAAAGCCAGAGCCACATGGACAAAGCTGCTGAGTTCCTCTGCTTCCTTGGGCTGGAACATGGCCTCTTCTATTACATCATCACCAGCTTTCTATTTTTCAACAATTTCACAGGCTAAGCTCGGCTGTCCTTGAACTTGCTCTGTAGATAAAACTTGAACTCAGATATACATGGCTCTGTCCTCATGAATGCTGGGTAGTACATGTGGAACTCTTTGTATCTAAGCTTTTCTTTACCTAAAACTTGTTCTGTACCAGGATGATTGAATCAGAGATCTGCTTGATGCTCATCTCCTGGGATTTAAGGCTGTACCACTGCGCCTATACTTAAGTATTTTATTTTAGGTCTTAAAATGAAAGCCCAGAATAGTAATCACAGTCCATCAATGGTCAGTTTCACACACACTGGTGACCCTTGTGTCCTCATGAAAATGATGACCAGGTGACAATTGAAAGATATAAAAATTTATAAAGGGTATGGAAAGTTTGTATGACACCCTAGAGCTGAGCCAAGAATGTAGGCCAACTGGTTCACTAGCTCCAGGTTCCACGAACTGGCTGACCACAAAGTAGATGATTGAGCAAGATTCAATTCCTGAGAAAAACATGTACAATTTTTTCCCACATGACCGACTGAATGATGGGCTGGAACTGTCCACTATTTTTATGATGTACTTCCTTGGTTTCCCCCTCACCCCCTGGGTTTGTGGGTTTTTTTCCTTTAAATACCATTCTCCACCCCCACCCCCACCCCCACCCCACCCCCCCCGCCTCGAGGTCGACACTCCTTGCTCTGAGTCTCGACCTCAGCTGGATGATTCCCGAAATAAAGCCTCTTGCTGTATTGCCAGTTATTGGAGACTAGAGTGAGGGTCTCCCCTCCTGGGGGTCTTTCAATAACAATGCCCAACGTAATACAGTTCTCCTTCCTACAAGTCTGGGGGCGTGTCCATCGGTCTCTTAGCCAAGGTACCTGGAAGCAGCTCCGGTCATGCTCCTGCCTCAGATTCACAGGCACTGCCACCAGCTCACGGGCAGCCCAGGGCCTCCGCTTCCACCTGCTGGCCAAGGTACAGGAAGCTCTGGTCATCTCCCTGGTCTGTGGCGGGCGATAGGATTGCGTTACGTGGTCTGTGACATCAGAAGGAGCCCGACGATGCCACTGGGACCAAGGTGATCCTCCCTGACTGAGGAGGTGGCAGCGGCAGCATGGTAGTGCAATCACTCTGTCCCTGGGTGAAGTCAATTACATCTGGCAGGGATTTCCAAACATCAAGCCTGTGAGCTGGACCAGAGGCTTCATGGGAAATGTAGTCTTCAGCTGGCCGCCATCTTGCTTTTCCTCACGGCATCATGGGATATGTAGTTTGAAGACCAGCCACCATCTTGAATTACGTTTACTGTGCATAAGAGGTTAGTTTTCTGACCACAATCTTGGTACAAGTCCTTATCGGAAATGTAGTCTCAGGATGCTATCTCTGTGTAGTCCTGGCAGTCCAGGAACTCACTCTCTAGACCAGGCTGACCTTGAACTCAGAAATCTGCCTGCCTTTGCCTTGCAAGTGCTGGGATTAAAGGTGTGTGCCATCAATTATTGATCATTATTGGCTATTGATTAGTATTGATTACTGATTAGCACTGGCTGCCGATTATTGATTATCATGATCATTGATCACTTTTGGTTATTGACTAGTATTGATAATTGGTCATAGATTAGTATTGATTATTGATTAACAGGATTATTGATCGTTGTTCCATCACCATCATCCCCTGCCTCTGCCTCCCGAGTGCTGGGATTAAAAGCATGTGCCACCACTGCCCAGCTATACCTGTCTTCTTAATGTATTCTATAAAAGACAAAAGGCTTTGAATGCATGTGCTGCAGAGTCAGAGAAACCACCCATGTTTCTACAAAAAAGCAACTAGTCCAAATGTTTTGGGCAGAATCAGCCATGATAGTGACATTACTCAGAGGTCACCTCCTGATCTAACACATGAGGAGCATCACCAGGGACCTCACAGGTGGTCACATCTGGCTGATGCTTCCCATGCAGCCCTAGAGATGACCCAGCACCCCAGTTCCCACTGCTCAACCGCCTGCCCTTACCTATTGTTGGCAGTGATCCTGTGCTCACCATGACTTGATTTTAGAGCTTCCCTGAGCTCTCCACCCAGCACCTGACAGCAGAGCTCAGAGCAAGGCACAGATGACCATTCAACCCTGCACAGCCACCTGGAACTCGCAGAATGTCACCCGGAAGAACCCGCCTCCTTGTCTGATTGACAGGTCTGCCTGGAAGCCTTGATAGGCCAGTGGGTGTTACCACTCCTCAAGGTTAAAGTGTGCTTCTGGGCCAGGGTCAGACCTTTTTCCAGATCTCAGGAGTGGTTTGCACTCAATTAGCATTTGTTTCTGTCTGCAAAGAGAAATCTTACCCCACCTAGCCCTGGGAAAGAACCCACCATTCCAGCTCTGGCTGTTCAGCCTCCTGCTCTTCCCCTCTGAGAGCAATGATCCTGCACCTACCAGGACCTGACTTCAGACCTTGCCTGAGCTTTCCTCACAGCACTTGCCTTCTTCTTCCTGTAATCAAGGTGAACAGCTTCCATAGCCCAGTACTCAGTGTGCAGTGGAGGTATCAATCTGACCCACAAGAGGAAGGATACCCTGGCTATTTCTTAGCATTCTGTCTAAACTCCACCCAGTTACCTGGCAACAGCCAGGTGTGGTCCTCCCCATGGTTACCTGGCAACAGCTGGGTAGGCCTGACCCCCTGTAAAGGTGGCTGCTTGCCCTTTTCTCTCTCTTTTGACCTCTTGCTTTCTTGCTCTCTTTTTCTCTTGCCCACTTGGGCTCTTCTTTCCCCCTCCCACATGCTCATGCCCGGCCTCTACTTCTCTACTCTCTGCCTCTCTCTGGTTTTCTCTGCCTCTACTACCCTCATAACTCTCCTTCCCATGTCCTGAATAAACTATATTCTTTTTTGGGTTTTTTTTTTTGAGACAGGGTTTCTCTGTGTAGCCCTGGCTGTCCTGGAACTCACTCTGTAGACCAGGCTGGCCTCAAACTCAGAAATCCACCTGCCTCTGCCTCCCAAGTGCTGGGATTAAAGGCGTGCGCCACCACCGCCCAGCAATAAACTATATTCTATACTATATTGTCTTGTGGTGGGTTGCTCCTGGGGAAGAGCTGTCTCAGCATGAGGCATTGCACCCCCCCTCCCAAGAAGAAATATCTCAGGAGGAGGCATAAGCCTGCTGAGACATCCCCTTCCTCCATACCTCCCCACACACCTATAGAACCTATTCCATCTGTCTTTAAAGTGAGGTAGTGAAAGACCTCCCAAAGGCAGATCCCCACTCAAGTCTCAGGATGGTGCACACCCAAGGACTCACGAGAGACCAGCTTGATGTAAACACATGAGGCAGTTTAATATCAGAGCTCTGGGTCAGCACATATCTTACTCAGGAGAAAGTGGAGCTGACCCCAAGGCTCAAAGGATTAGGGATTTTATAGGCAATGGATGGGGGAAGTGGTAGATTTTCATGTAGGTACACATGATTGGTTGCTTTCCATTTTTGAACATCAGCAGGCTGTGCATGCCAAGTGGGCCCAAAAGGGGGAAGGGTGGAAGAACACCAGATGGCCCATTACTCATTTGGACATATCTCTGTTCTTTTAAAAATGTCCTCGCATGCTTTTTATCTTTCATGCCCAGCCAGTTTCTTGGATGATTCAACAGGCCTTTGTCTTATAACTCCACATCCTCTGTAACTAATTAACTGGGCCCAAAACTGCTGACAGGCATTTTTAACTATTTAGGTTAGGGAAAAGGAATCGCAGGGCCCTGCTATTGTTATTTGTTAGGGCCTATTTCAAAATTTTCTTTCAGTAGGTATGGGGAGGAGGATACCTGGCTGTCACCAGATAACTGAAGGTAGAGTTTTAGACAGAATGCTAACACCATTAATATTAAAGAGGGATTTTAGAAAACAAATATCATGCTGGGCTTGGGGAAACTACAGCTCACTTTCACCAGATGATAGTATCAATCAACCCTGGAGAAAATCCAGAATCATAAGGGAAACATAGTTGAGCATGAAAGGGTTAAAAAATTTTCAATTACATACAGGCTCTTAGAGAATAGCCAATACAAAATGTTCCCCATGAATGGGCTGGTACTTTCCACAAGTGTTCTCCAATAGCCCTCCTTTACTCCCCTTGGGTTGTAGTTTCCCCACTGAGTTGTGGTTTTTGGCTTTAAATTCTCTCTGTCTCCAAAGCCCTGGGGGTCACACCCCACTGCCCCTGCTTGGGTCATGGGTCTTGACCTCAGTATACTGATTAAAATATACCTCTGCCGATTACATCAAGTTCGGTGTCTTGTGAGTTAACTGGTGGCCACGAATTCCCGGGGCTTGGGTAAGGTTCTCCCTTTGTTTGGGCCTTACAAGCACTATTGTTAGCAAGCACATCTTCATCAATGGCAAAGTGAAAAAAAAACATAGTTGGATTACTATAGGATCTGTAGATAAACATATCTCAAATCATAGAGAGAATGAATCTTTGTATACAGAAAGGCTATTTAATAGAATGTCCCAATAAAGGCTGTTAGACAAGGTAAATTAGAGAAACAAGGACTGGTTCTTTTCATGTTGTAGGATATTACAGCTGATAATCAGTGTATACCAGGATTCTAAAGAGATTTACTAATGCCAGTTTTAAAACAGAAAGAAACAAACAAATTACCTTTGTTTTGTAAAAATGAAGGGCAAGTACAAAAAACAAAATCACTGCCCTGTCCAATGTCCTTTATATATGTAGGTTGTCAAAGAATTTGTAGCCCAGATTAAAGGTGGATCTGAACATCTCAAAAGATCAAGATTAATAAAGGCTTTCTCCTGTCAAAAGTTGTAATTGAAAAATATGCCCCACAGCAAGCAGGGTTTGAGTTAGGGTTAGGGGATGACACAGTCATGGTTAGGATTAGGATAAGGGTTTTTAGAATTAGGTTTTGGAGGTTAGGAAATTAAGAGGTGAGGGTTAGGATAGGGTTAGGCTCAGGGTTAAGGTTAAGGTGGCCACCATTATTCTTGACGGTCCCGCTGAATCAATATTATCTCTATTACACAAAGAAGAAATATCAGGCCTACAAGATATTCATTTTATATATTAATGGTTTGTTTTATTCTTATTCTGATAGCTTCTCTCTTACTTATAGAAAGGCTTCTCAAAATAACCTAAAAGTATTTTCCAGCCATTTGCCTCCAAAACTAGCATACTAACAAAGGATGCAAAGACTTTGATATTCACAGAACACTACAGATAATCAAAGGATAAGTTGCTAAGAGCCAGACTGACTGTTGCCAGCAAAGAACATTTATGCTACCCTACACTGGGTCTCACCATCAGCTATTTCTGCAGTTAATTTTCCTCTGAGATAAAATGCCCTCAGTACTATTCTGCTCTAAACATGTCTGGTTTATTTTCTTCCCATTCTAAAAATATGCTTACTAAAGATTTTTTTTGTTTCTCAAGACAGAGTTTCTCTGTGTAGTCCTGGCTGTCCTGAAACTCACTCTGTAGACCAGGCTGGCCTCGAATTCAGAAATCCGCATGCCTCTGCCTCACAAGTGCTGGGATTAAAGGCGTGCACCACCATCGCCCTGCTACATATTTTAAATTTTATGGAGGCATAAACATGTTAATAATTTAAAAGATATTTATATTTAGCAAAACGTCTTTAAAAACAAATAAATATACAAAGATAGGATGATACAGTACTGGGCTTAACTTCTAAATTAAACCACAAACATTTTCATATCTTTGGCTCTGTTGAATTAAAATAATCACAACAGGGCTTTTTAAATATTGCTAAACCCCAGAGGGGGAGAGAGAGAGAGAGAGAGAGAGAGAGAGAGAGAGAGAGAGAGAGAGAGAGAGAGAGAGAGAACACATGTTTGGCCAGTATTTGTACAATATGGAAGTGGAATAACTATTTAGGTAATGTGAATTTGCCTCCTGACATACTAAGTAAAATATTTTTGATGTGACCGATCATTTCTTTCAGTGCTGTATTCTTGTGAAGATCTCTAGAAAGAATCTGATTTCTGAGCATGACAGTGAACCAACGAGTCAGTATGTGGGACAAGAAATTGTATGGGTCTCCAGACTGGTGCTGTAAAATCAAGGATTCAAAGAATCTCCTGTCACCTGATCTTCATGTGAGTAGGGGTGCCAGGTCTTGGCCTACAGAAGCTAAGATATCTGGTTTCCCATTACTCACTTAATCTTGAATTTCTCTATCTGAGGTCCTCATATAATTGTATTATTTGTGTTACAATTGTGATACTTTTGCTACTGAGTTTTTTCCAATAGATGTAACAGTCCAGCATTAAAGCATCACCTGAACAAAAGGTTAAGGGAAGGTGGTCATTTTGAATTTGTATCTGAACTGAGATGGTTGTGAGGCCCAAACTGCTCTAAAAGTATTCAGTGCTTGTCTAGTATATTAGTCAAAGTTCTATAGACTACCAAACTAATAGAATAAATTTCGCTTTATTAAAGGGTATTGTTTAGAATGACTTAGGGCTGTGATGGTCTGGCTAATTCAACAATAACTAGCTATAAAGGCCAAGTGCAAGGATCAAGTAGTTTCTCAGTCCACAAGGATTGATGTCTCAGCTTAAGTTTAGAATAAGGTGGAATTCCAAATAGGGTGGCCCTAATGTCAGTGAAGGAATGGACTTGCCATCAATGTGAGAGCAAGCAGCTAAACAGCAAACACCTTCTGTTGTAGTAATTATTTTAAAAAAGTGTCCACTGGTTAAGCCAACTGGCTAAGCTGCAGCATCTCAGTCTAGCTCAGTCGCCATGTTACATGGCCAGCTAAAAACGGTCAGCCAGAAACACCAGCCCTGCCACCCATGAGATACCAGTTTGGGAGGTGGCTCTACATTCTTCCACTCTGTCTCCACAAGGCATGGCATTGCCCAGAGCATCCCATCAACCAGGCAGGCTCCATAAAGATGAGACTATAATGCTTAGAATATCCAAAGGCTTATATATTTGGTAATTATCAACAACAAGATGCCCTTATGATCAAAGGTGTAACCCAATACCCAACCTAGATATACCAACTACCTTTAGTGCTACAAATAAGGGAACATCAGCCTCCATATCCCCCCCCATTCTCTGTCTCACCCTTAGCTCCTTCTCTTCCTTCTTCTCCTCCTCCCTTTACTCCTCCTCTTCCTCTCCTTACTCCTCCCACGTTAGCTTCTCCCACAACCTTCTCCTCCCTTGCCATTATATAGACTTGCAGTACAAGTCATGGATCAGATAAGATCTGGGGCTTTGCACCTCAAACATCTGGATTAAAGCTGTGTCTTTCACTATCAAGACTCAGATTAAAGTCACTTTTGGGATTTTATTTAATTCCAGATGTAATAGAGTTAACAATCAAGAAAGCAGTCTCAACTCTACCCCTTAACAACTTCACACAATCATATCTTCTTATGTCTTGGTTATTTCCAAATTGAAAAAAAAAAACATGTCATAATAATGTTTAAATGTTAAAATTTCAGCAAAAAGAAAAACCATTATATATTGGACCAGGTAATAATTATGCATAAGATGATTGAACTACTCCTTGTACAAGTACAGACACATAAAAGATTATAACACATCGTGGGAACATTTTTCAGTGTAGCAACTTTAAGTGTGATAACCATTGATATTCTCTTAATTTCCTGAAATTGAGAAAAGAAATCACAACTGTCTGTAGAAATACAGCATTAACAAAATATGACAGGAACACTCACATCACTTATAATCCTCATTTCCGCAATTAGTCATGTGGCCTTTGTTTATATTTATAATGACCTTCCCCGACTACACATGCTGTATTTTCCCCAACCTTGGTAATAACCTCAGTGGATCTGGAACTTTTCCTGGACGAGTGATTCATACCTTCGTTTTTGATGGGTCTGTGCCCTTTGTCATCCTGTCTGGGTAAGGCTGTTATAGGTTCCCATTGCTTTTAATTACAAGACATTGAATCCTCAAGAGATACCATAAAACACTAGTTCTCAAGGTGTGGGTCACACTCCCTGTGGGAATCTAAGAACCTTTTCTCAAGTGTTGCCTGTGACCAACTGCAAATCAAATATTCACATTACAGTTCATCACAGTTGCAACATTACAATTAGGAAGCAGCGATATAATTCATTTTATGCTTTGTGTGTCTCCATAATATGAGGAACTGTATTCAAGTGTCCCAGCATCAGGAAGGTTGAGAACCACCACAGGAGATTCTGCAGTCTAGACATCAGCCTTTGTAACTCCATTTGGAGAAGCAATTTCACTTCCCCATGGTGATTAGTCAGCCTTTCTAACAGTGTTATTGCTTTCTTATCTTGTTGGGTTAAGGGCCTCAGATGCCCCAATTGACCATTGGGAAGACTGAAGGTTTGCTGTAGTTCCTGGAAGGAGAGATCACCTCTCTATAACTAATACTTGCAGGCCAACAGAACTTAAGATCAGAGGAATAGGAAGCAATTTTTTTCTACTGGGCCACTAAGGGTGGTAGCTTTGGTGTGGGTCTTCTTTATTCTTGGGGGGTTGTTAGCCGCCAAACAATGAAGACAAATAGAACAGCCATGGCAATCTGGCTTGAGATGGCTGTGAGTATTATAAAATTAACTCCTGAGACCAGCACAGTGAGTCAAATCTATTTATTGTTCCAGAAATAAGATGTATGAGGGCTTTTATGGCTACAGGTGGAGAGGATTAATTGGTCATAATAGTATACATAATTATCATGTGGGCAGGGTAGCCAGAATGGAACTTGTGTGCTGAGTTTAAGTAGCTCCACACAGGGACATTCTTTTGATAAGGTCTGTTGAAGTGAATATTTAAAAAGTGGTCACTGGTCAGGCCGACTGTCTAGGATGTAGTGGCTCTACCTAGTTCAGCCACCCTGTTCCATGGCCAGAGGCCACGTGCACACTGCAGATAGAAATGGCCATCCAGAGACACCAGCCCTACCACCCACGAGACGCCAGAGTGGGAGATGTCTATGCCAATCTTCCATGCTGTCTTTGCAGGACTGGGCAGTGCCCAGACCATCCGGCCATTCATGTGGGCCTGGTAAGAAAATGAGACTAATGCTTAAGATTAATCAAAGGCTTTAGTAATAGTCAATAACAATTTGCCCAAAGAGAGTTGTTTCCCAATTACATTACCTAAATAAAATTTGTTACCCACGACTGCTCTCCATACCCTCATGGCTCTCCATGGTTCCTACATCTCCACCCTCCATAGTTCTTCCTCTTTTTTTTCCTCTTCTTCCTTTCCTCTCCCTCTTCCTCTACCTCTTCACTCACCTTAGCTCCTCCTACAAAGACTGCCACCTATGTTCAGGGACATTGTCTAGAAAAATTGAGGCAGAAAATTGAAGCCCTTCTAATAAAGGGAGTCCTCCATTTTGAGCTGAGTTCCACTCAGATTTGGGGGACTGTGACCTTCACACAGGTTTCCAACAACCTTGATTTTTTAAACCATCGATCTTGGCTATGAGTGAAACTGTACCAAATACTGGAAGCTGATTCAAAATACATACAGCCTAGGACCCTGCCCAGCTCTCCAGGTGGCTGTCCCATAACCGGCTGTGTAAAGGGGCCTTCTAAGGGTCATTCTATTTTACTATCAGGTAAGCATTTTTATGGTAACAAGGACTATGGTATTAATGGTCATTAATACCATTAGAATCCATGATCATTGGCCCACTGTCTCACTTCTCTGCCGTGAAATGAGTTCCTTGGTCAGAAGCAATGCTGTGTGGAATGTGATTGTGGTGAATGAGACACTCAATGTGTCCATGGTTCATGGATTTGGCAGAAGCAATATGTGCATGAAAGTCAAAATCATAAGCAGAATATGTATCTATTCCAGTAAGTAGAAAGCTTTGTCCTTTGCCAAAGAGAAATGATCTGATGTAGTCAACCTGCCCCCAAGTCACTGGCTGGTCAACACAGGATATAGTTCCATATCTAGGGCTCAGTGTTGGTCTCTGCTGCTGGTGATTAAAGTGTAAGAAAAAAAGTTGTAACCTCTTAGATGATGAAAAATTCTCTGACAATATTTAACCCCACTATATGATAGAGTTCTTGGAGTGATTAAGGATACAAGGAACATACCTAAACATAATAATGTTGCTTTACTGCAAACCTATAGCTGTCATTAAATTATGGAGAGAAATTCTAATTAATTCCACTAATTCACAAAGAAGAGAAGGTGATCCATTCTCTCCATATCTATTCAAAATACTATCTAAAATTTTAATGTTAACTAGTCCTATATTGAAATTACAATTTAATGTTAACTAGTCGTTTACTGCAATTTGCAATGTAATGTTAACTAGTTCTATATTGCAATTTACAATTTAATACTAACTAGCCCAGTATGCAGCATACATTTAAATGTTAACTTGTCCTATATTCCAAGTCCTATATTGCAATTTACAATTTAATGTTAAATAAGTTAACATTCAATTATAAATTTAAAGAGGAAGTAAAATTATCTTTATCTGCAGATGATACGATAGTAAGCACAAGTGAACTAAAACTTCCCAAAGGCAAATCACAGAGTTGATAAACACTTTCAGCAAAGTTGTTGGCTACAGGATTAACTAAAAAAGAAAAAGAAAAACCAGTGACCTTTGTATGTACAAATGAGTTTACCAGTGTAAACAAAATAGAGAGACATCATAAAGTTTGAACTGATGGTTGATGCCTGTTGAATTTTGTTTCTACATAATGAATAACCTTGAGTAACTCAATGTGTGTTGGGTAAGATCATACAAATTATTTGTAGTCACAGATTGCTTTTGATATTATTGAAGGTGCTCAAAGACTATTGTAATATACAAAGACTTTAATAGATTGATTACTTACTAAGGAGTTTAGTCTTCTATAAAGATATCAGAACGTACAAGACTTTAACACATTGGGCAGGTTTAAGGGGTTTCTCGCATCATGACTTTTTCTCATGGTTTCTGGGATGACTGCCACATGCAAAGGCTTTACCACATTGCTTATTCATAGCATTTCTCCCCAGGATGTGTTCTTCTATGTTCATAGATGACTGTGTTGTGAAAAGGTTTTATCTCATTGATTACATTTGTATGATATGTCTTCAATGTGTTCTGCTGTGTATTCGAAGATGACTGTGATATCTAAATGGGAATAAGCAAAGGAAACTTGCCCTAAGGACTGACTTTTGGTTACCAACCTCGACTTAACCTTGAACTGAGACTAAGTTCAAGTCCCAGGTCATGGGGGACCTGTGTACTTAACAATGTCTGACCAGCTTTCATCACTCATGTTTTGTTACCTAAAACATAACAACTGTTTGTAACCATGATTTCTGTTATTCATGTTTTATTTCTCAAACTTTAATGCATGTTTCTATTCACAAAAGAACAAATGGCTGTAATAATTTAGAACATACAACCTAAATTCTGTATCCTTTGACATAGAGTAGAACAAATGCTCGGCTGTCCTTGAACTTGCTCTGTAGATGAACCTTGAACTCAGAGATCTGCATGGTTCTGTCTCCTGAATGTTGAGTAACACATGTGTAACACTTTGCCCATACCTAAGCTTTTTATTACCTAAAACTTGTTCTGTACCAGGATGACATGAATCAGAGATCTGCTTGATGTTCATCTCCTGGGATTTAAGGTGTATACCACCATGCCTGGACCTAAGTATATCCCTATCCTTTTAGATTTTAAATTGAAACCCAGTATAGTAATCACAATCTGTCCATTGTCAATTAGACACATACTTGTATCTCCTTATGTCCACATAAAAACAATAACCAGTTAATAATAATGCCTAACATAATACAGTTCTCATCCATACAACTTCACACTCATATGTTTAGGTGGTTGGTATGTTATCATGTCAACATTTCTTTAATAACACTGTGTATCTTTGATCACAAGATATACCTTCTTTCAACTTCCTGGTGAGATTTTCTCTTTGAAACTAACATTTATATTTTTCTTTTCTAAGATTACTAAGCATGATCAAAACAATCACCATGAGAGTAAATAGAGGCTAAAGGCTGTACTTGGTTTCCTGAGACTTCCGTTATCAATGCATGTAACCAAATAAACCTCTTTACCTTCAGACAAGGCTAAAAGGCGGCAACATTCTTCAACAAAGCATTATAAAAACTATATACAAAGTTGAAATTACCCTTAGAATATATGTGTTCTACTAGCATGGCCCATGAAGTTCCACTTAATGCATGTACAAACCCAAAGTCTAAAAATCCACATTGCTTCCAACAAAAGCATGGTCAGCCCTACCAATAAGAATACTTAAGGTGGGGTACCAACTTCTGTCTTAGATAGAATTTTTGTTGCTAAGAAGAGACACTGTGACAAAGGCAACTGTTTTAAAGGCAAGTAGTTAACTGGGTCTGTCTTACACTTTCAAGTGTTTAGTTCATGACCAACATAGCAGGAAGAATGTCAGCATGCAGGCAGCCATGATGCTGGAGAAAGAGTTGAGAGTTTTGCATTTTCATGAGAAAGCAGTCAGTAAGAGACTGTCATCCAGCAAAATAATAGCAGAGACTGTTTTGTACTGGCCAGAGCTCCAAAGACCACCACCATAGGAATTTACTTCTTTCAAAACAGTAATATCTAACTAGGCCAAACATACTAACATTGCCACTTCTTAGGGACAAGCAAAAAACATGGACACACACTGTTTCCTGGCTTGCTGTCTTGCTTGCACACTATCTCATGCTCAGCCTGCTCTCTTATCCAGCCCAGGACCACCTGCTTAGAAATATTGCCACCCTCAGTGGAAGAGCCTTCCTAATCAATCATCAACACTATCTCTCAAAGACATAGCAACCAGCCATTCTGATGAGGGCACGTCCTTGATTGAGGCTCCTTCAGATGACCGTAGCTCTGAAATGCTGAGAACTGAAAACAACTATGACACAGACACAATAATAAATGAGGAAGTTGTACAACACAAAACCAATGATTTAACCGTATCAATTACAGGAAACTCTGACACCACAAGGGGGAGTTGGAGTTGTGGCTGAGCAAGTACAAAATAGGGAGGGCACCTGGCTCAGAGCAGGGAAGGATTCACTGGAATGGGGAGCTCAGAGGCTGAGCTGACCTGGGATGAGCATCTTTAACACTGGGTTCTCAGGCCAGTACTACCAAACAGGAGGATAAAACAGCTGGAAGGTGGACAGAAAAGCAGATTATACCACACAACTGGAAATGCCCACCAACAAAAGAAAAGACCTCTTTTCCAAGGAAAATATGCTAAATTTGTGAGAATCGATGAAGAACACCATTCCATCTTATGACAGCTCCAAGGTCAAAACTACAGAGTCACAGATGAACTGGGCAGAGGGTAGTTCAGGAGATGAGAAATGAGGTCTTTGTCTTTCTACCCTGTAAAACAGGGTAGGCAGAGCCTGATTGTGCCCTAGGTGGTCTCTCAAAGAGCTCTCTGTCATGGACTAGTCAATGGGACTAGGTTGTTAAGAAGGATTTAACTGAAGGTTTGGGGCTAGTAACTAAATCCATTAGGTTGGAGTCTGCCTCATTTCCTCAGTAACAGAATAATAAAGTGCCACACACATAACAGACAGCCACTAGGGGACGGTAAAGGCTACCCAGCAGATTCCTTCACTTGGACAGAGGAGAAAATGAAGACAGGATGGCAGCTGTGAGCCCTGTAGCAGGGTACAAGTCTGCTCTAACCTTCCCAGAAATTAAGACCATGGACACACCACCCCCTACACCAGGCTCTGAAACATCTTCCAAGCACTTTGTGGCTTCAACTCTCCAGGGCATCCACTATATTGTGCTTCTACAGTCACTTTAGTCATCTCACTCTGCAAATACTCAAGAAAAATCTAAAATCCAAGGCACACAGACACAAATATGACAGATAAGCCACTGACACAAAGAACAGCAATGACACATCTTAACAGGTAGCATTTCAACTCTTCAGTTGGGATTCCTGAGGGTTCCAGGGTTCCACTCCGTGCACCAAGATGTTGTGTCGAAGTCACTGGGACCCCAGAGACCACCAAAAACCTATTGCAATGCAAATACACAAAGTTCTGTACTATGAGCTCAGGCACAAGGACTCTCACCAGTCAATCTCACATCAGGTCCAAACTGAGAGACCGAGTCTAGGGGTGCTGAGTATTTATTGTAGTTAGAGCAAGATTGGGGCATTAACATACAGGTCAGCAACTTAATATTTTTTAGAAATTGTATTTCCGGCATAATTGGCAAGAACAAATCAAGGGGACAAAACCATCTGACAACTATGTTGGGTAGGATAACGATTTATTTTTACTCTTTAATGTTCATTAGTTATCTATATGTAGCTAAACCCTGCTGTTGTACCGTGACTGGCTGTTGATAAGAGGGTTTTCTCATAGGATATCTGCTCATGTGGACTTTGTGCAAACTCAAAAACAGAGTTGGATGGACTTCATAAACTCATCTTTTTGACTAAGCCCCTTATTATCAAAACATACTACTGTTTATCTGCAAGACATGCCTGACAGTAGAACAGGTACTTTATCCAAAGGCCTACCTCACTGTCTGTTACTGCAAACCCTAATATCAGTTGCCCTTACAACTAGAAGAAAAACCAGTGGCCCTCACCATTGGAAAAGAATATTAGTGGAAATTACCTCTCCCCCTGTGTATGCCTCCTGAAGACACTGCAGCAATCCCCACTTGCCATTCCTTTCCTGCCTCATCCCTGTAAAATATCCTCCACTTGGGCAGACAGTTCCTGTTCACCCACATGCCATGCCAGAAAGGACACAAGGTAACTTTTCCATAGATCTACCACACTGTCTGTTATCCCAAATGCAATTTTCACAGTTGCCTCTAGTACTGTACTAAACACCAGAAGCAGCCTAACCCTGCTAATGACAAAGTCTCCTTGTAGATTACTAAGATCATCTCTTCCTGCCCTCCTCTTATCCCAGCTTTCAACATTAGCAAGCACTACCTTATGAACATAACAAACAAACAGGTCAGTAAAAGAGGCAATACTCAGCAAAGGCTTTCTGCAAATCCATACATTAAACAGTAATTCAGGAACAAAACTCCCACCCAAACAAGACAAATCAAACATCAGTACCCAAATGAATAATCACTTCAAATCCAGAGGCCTAGACACCACCATTGGAATATAATAAATAACAATCAGGAAAATATGTCACCAAGAAATCCAACCTATCCTATCGCAGCACGTCCTGAGAAATTAAAAAATGCAACAGATAAGGTACAAAAGAGGTTGTTTGGGGGAAGGGATAGAGATGCACAAGAGGACCTGCAGACAGGCAGACAGACAGGGATCCTAGAGAGAGCCCTGTGAGTAGAGAAAGAGAATAGAGAGGGGCATGTGCAGAGAACAGAGACAGGGAACAAACAGAGAGAGCTGTGTAGCTGGTGGTCCATGTATATAAAGCACACCTGACAACAGCAGCAGGTGATGGAGGCAGGGAATGACTTAAGCAGTTGCTAAGTCCCTGAGAGCAGAGCATTAAAATTGCCTGTGCACTGACAACTACAGAGACAAGGTTCACCCACAGAACAGGAAAAAAGAGTCTCAGGCATTAAAGATGAATATGACACAATGTATACATCATCAAAAATGGGGATTCTAAAAGTTTCCTAACACTAAAAAAAACAGGAATTCTTCAACATATGAGAAGGGAAGACTACAGATGACTGGAACATAGGAAAAAGAATATAAACCCAAAGGTCTAGAAAACATTTTCAATGAAATCATATAGAAAAATTTTTTCTAAACCAAAGAAGATGACTGTTAATGTATAAGAAGCATGGAAAACAACCAACAGATTGGAGGGAAAAAAAGTTTCTTTACCACATAATAATCAAACACTAAATGTAAAAAGTAAAGCAACATAAAAAACTGCAACAAAAAAAAAATTAACAAAATCTAAACAAAACAAAAACATGTAACGTATGAAAGCAGATCTATCAGGTTTATACCTGTCTTCTTAAAAACAGGTTTTGTTTGTTTGTTTGTTTGTTTGTTTGTTTGTTTTCGAGACAGGGTTTGTCTGTGTAGCCTTGGCTGGCCTGGAACACACTCTGTAGACCAGGCTGGCCTCGAACTCAGAAATCCAAATGCCTCTCCCTCCCAAATGCTGGGATTAAAGGTGTGCACGACCACTGCCCAGCTATACCTGTCTTCCAAATGTATACTATAAAAGACAAAAGGATTTGGACATATGTGCTGCAGAGTCAGAGAAACCACCCGTGTTCCTACAGGAAAGCAACTGGTCCAAATGTTTTGTGCAAATTCAGAATCAGTCATGACAGTGACATTACTCAGAGGTCACCTCCCAATCTAACAAGTGAAGGGCATCACCAGAGACCTCACAGGTGGTCACATCTGGCTGATGCTTCCCATGCAGCCCCAGAAAGGACCCAGCACCCCAGCTCCCACTGCTCAATCGCCTGCCCCTACCCATTGTGGGCAGTGATCCTGTGCTCACCATGACTGGATTTCAGAGTTTCCCTGAGGTCTCCACACAGCACCCACAGCAGAGCTCAGAGCAGGGCACAGATGACCATTCAAGCCTGCACAAGAACAGCAAACTTGCAAAATGGCACCCGGAAGAACGCTCCTCCTTGTCTGATTGACAGGTCTGCCTGGGAGCCTTGATTGGCCAGTGAGTCTTACCACTCCTCAAGGTTAAAGTGTGCTTCTGGACCTGGGTCAGACTTTTCCAGATCTCAGGAGGGGTTTGCACTCCATTAGCATTTGTTTCTGTCTTCAAAGAGGAATCTCACCCCACCCAGCCCTGGGGGAGAACCCAGCATTCCAGCTCTGGCTGTTCAGCCTCCTGCTCCTCCCCTCTGAGAGCAATGATCTTGCACCTACCAGGACCTGACTCCAGACCTTACCTGAGCTTTCCTCACGGCACTTGCCTTCTTCTTCGTGTAATCAGGGTGAACAGCTTCCATAGTCCAGTACTCAGTGTGCAGTCGAGGTATCAATCTGACACACAAGAGGAAGGATACCCTGGTTATTTCTTAGCATTCTATCTAAACTCCACCCCAGTTACCTGGCAACAGCCAGGTATGCTCCTCCCCACGGTTACCTGGCAACAGCTGGGTAAGCCTGACACCCTGCAAAGGTAGCCACCTCTTCTCTCTTTTGATCTCCTTTTTTCCTTATTGAGACAGGGTTTCTCTGTGTAGCCCTGGCAGTCCTGGAACTCACTCTGGAGACCAGGCTGGCCTGGACCTCAGAAATCCACCTGCCTGGGCCTCCCAAGTGCTGGGATTAAAGGCATGAGCCACCACTGCCCGGCTTTGTGAATTTTTTGTTAAGCATATTTTATGTTATGTTATAAACATTTATATAATGTTAGAATGATCTAAAAATGTAAATGGTTTCAATAAAGAAGGAGTTATATATATACATTATGATGGCAATTTTCTAAATGAGAAGAAAAGCAAATCTACAAAGCCACTGGAAGTTCTGAAAAAATAAGTAAGGTATTTAAGGCACTTAGATCATAAAGTTTTTGGGAAATACCTATGAAATTAAAGTATCTGTCTTCAGATCAACATTTATGACAAACTGGGTGTCATTTAAGTTTTATCCTGTGTCCAGTGTGCATTGAGAAGAGTCAAAATACAGGGATGATTCCCTCAGAGCTTCCAAGGAAAGTCACACCCAATCCAAGCAAGATTATGAAGTAACGTTCACTAAGAGAGAAATAGTACAAAGAAAAGCTTGAAGATACAGCGATTCTTCAGAAGATCAAGTGATAACCTAGACATGAAATTTCAACAGACCTTAACAGAAGGTCAACAGAAGTTGATTTTGCTAAACATGTAATCTTAAGCAGGCATATGTAAAGATGACCACTTAAAATGCAATGTGTCTCTTTAGTAATTGAAGGGACAAGTGTCCTCAAAATTTATGTTTGATTTTGTGAAATGTTATTTAGAAAATAAATTCTCACTCTTGATTCTCTTTGTCATATATAGATGCATCTCAATGTCCCAGATGAAAGAAAAGTCCATGGAATACTTCAGCATGGCAGGGTCTATATACAGCTGAGAAAAACTGAACAACCTTATTAAATACTGAGGTCAAATCTAAAACCTATATTTACCAAATATAAAACACCATCTCATTATCAAAGAGAACTTCTCACTAATAGATTGTGTTCTTTTTTACACTAACCATGCATGCTCCCTGATTTAAATGATGGCAGGAGTTTTTGTCATCAAATGCCCAGATTTATAGAATTATTCAAATATCCTATCTCATGCCCTTGAACTTCAACTGTCTTTTCTTAGAATGCAGCAGATACATGTGCTTCATGTGCACACAGAATCCAGAATGAGACTTGTGTCCTGAGTTTAAGCAGTGCTGCAAAAAGATATTTATTAGATAAAAACATCCACCTGTGTTCAGGGACATTATCCAGACAAAATCAGGCAGAGAAATTGAAGTCCTACTGATGAAGGGAACCCAGCATTTGGAGCTGAGTTCCACTGAGACTTGTGGCCTGCGACCTTCACACAGGTTTCCAAAACCTTGATTCCTGAAATCATGCATCTTGGCTGTGAGAGAAACTGTACCAAAGACTGGAAGCTGATTGAAAACACATACAGCCTAGGACCCTGCCCAGCTCTCCAGGTGGCTGTCCCATAATTGGCTGTGTAAAATGTGCCTTCTAAAGGTCATTCTATTTTACTATCAGTTTATCACTTTTATGGTAACAAGGACTATGGTATTAATGGTAATTAATACCATTAGAATTCATGATCATTGGCCCAGTGTCTCACTTCTCTGCTGTGAAATGAGTTCCGTGGTCAGAAGCAATACTGTGTGGAATGCCATTGTTGTGAATGAGACACTGAGTATGTCCATGGATCGTGGATTTGGCAGTAGCAATATGTGCATGAAAGTCAAAATCATAAGCAGAATATGTATCTATTCCAGGAAGGAGAAAGCTTTGTCCTTTGCCCAAGAGAAATGATCCGATGTAGTCAACCTGCCACCAAGTCACTGGCTGGTCAGCCCAGGATATAGTTCCATATCTAGGGCTCAGTGTTGGTCTCTACTGCTGGTAGATCTGGAACTCACCAGCAGATGTGGCCATGTCAGGCTTAGTGAGAGGACGACTCTACTGTTGTATCCATGAATAAACCCCACTGCGTCCACCATGGCCACTATGTTCATGGTCACATTGGAAATTGACAGATATAGCTGGGGACACGGTTGACGTCCCACAGAATAGATCACCCTAACTACTTGGTTACTGAGTGTATACTCAGCTGAACTTAAAGTTTACATCAGTATTTACATGGGACATAAGTATCTTTACATCTTTTGACCATTGTGAGAGATCTATTCACATACTTCTTCCTTTTATGTCTTTCTTAACAATATTCTAATCTTTTGGATGGGATCTGCATAACAGGCAGAACCCTTAGTAAAGCAGGGCCTAGTTATTTCTTCCTTAGTCACTTGATGATAGGGCCTGTACCAGAAATTTCTAGGTGCATGTATAATACCAGGGGCATTGTACAGGAATAGAAACTAGGCTTCTAGGCAACTCAGGTACCTAGCATTAGTTTCCAAGTTGCCCTCTCCCAAGGAAAACCCAAGCCTAGCTTCACACTCTAGGCTAATCTCAAACAAAACTAGAGTTTCCAAGTTACACCTTCAACAATTTCAGGGTCTCCAGGTTATTCCCCCCAACAACCCTGCATTCAGGTTACAAGACCGTGCCTAACAATCACTAATGCAGAGGTGAAGTTAAGTGTATGAGGTGATTCCCAGCACCAGCCAATTATGTTAAAGGCCACAGCAGCTTTCCAATTAGATGCTTGCACACAACCTTCCTATTGCAAGAGACATTAAAAATGGCAGCAATCAGGCTTTTCTTAATCCCCTGCCATGTTCTTGACTAGCCTAGGCCTGTGGCCAGAATTGGCTGTGGCTGTACCCCCCACTGCACAGCTCAAGCAGTCTGCTCAGGTGGTCAGAGACACTAGCCCTGCTACCCACAAGATGCCAGCATGGGAGATGGCTCTGCCAATGCTTAGGTTATCCAAAGGCTCTCTATGTTTGGTAAGGCTCAATAACAAGATGCCAAAACAATCAGAGGTGTAATCCAGTACCTAATCTAGATATACCAACTACCTTTTTGATGCTAGAGACACAGGCACTTCTGCTTCTATGTTCCCCCTCTCTCATGTCACCTTCCCCTAGCTCTTCCTCTTCCTCTTCTGACTCCACCTACCTTAGCTCCTCCTACAATTCCCCACTTGCTGCTTACAATAAATCCTTTTCCCCTAGACATATGGGGTTCCACCATCACCAAAACAGTCTTGGTTGATGCTGGTGCATTGGGGAATTGGGGATGGGGGCAAGCTAGGTCAAATAGAATAAAGACCCTCCTATGATTTGCATCAGATTGGCTCCTGTGTGTGTCTTTTGGGGGATCACTAATATTTCCCTGGCACTACATGTTCAATTTCTACTAAGATGGTGTTGTTGACCTCTCCACTCCACGCTTGGCTGTCAAAGCTGCCGCTCTGGTCTGCGGGTCAGGGTCTAGAGAGAGAGAGAGAGAGAGAGAGAGAGAGAGAGAGATAAAGGGGAAGAGATGCGAAGAATGGAGACAAGACAAAGGTTCTGATCAAGTCTCTAGTCTCCTTTATTGAAGGGAAATCTGGGGTATTTATACGCTTTTGCCACGTGCCTTGTAGGCTCGTGGATATCACATGCCTTGCAGGTGTTGATATGACGTAAGCCTTACAGGCGTGTCTACCACGTGCACCTTGCAGCTGGGGGCAGTAAACAGCAGAACAAAATATGTGGGATATCAGAGTATGCTTCAGCTGTTGTAGGCTGTTGAAAGACAAGTCTCACGACAGGGTATATGGCTCAAGATGGCTGCAAAGCTGATAGCCGCTTTCTGCTAAAAGTCAGCTCCCAACAAGATGGAGTAGCAGGTGAAGATATTTTTCCAAGGAAAAATAGTTGGATAGAGTTGATGGTAGAGCCTTGCTCCAATATTCAAAATCTATGATTCACAATAAACACCTGCCAAAGGCTCCAAACAACATTCCTATCTAACCATGAAACTGGTAGCACAGCCTGCACAGCATCCTGGTCCTGTTACAGAGCCTTCTCCTGGTTTTGGCCCCCAACAAAAAGCTAGCAGCTTTCTGAGCTACTTGATACACTGTCTGGTGTAACACACACAAGTGAGGAGTGTGCTGTCTCCAGGATCCTAATTGGTCAGTACATGTTCTGCTTCTTTCTATGCAGTGGGATTGGCCAGGTGCACTCACTTATCGTTTAAATTAGAATTAATATCTCTGAAAAACCTATGGCACTAGATTCCTAAGCAATTCAATAAATTAGAAGACTACTTCCCAGCAGTGGTTGCTCATACCTTTAATCCCAGCACTTGGGAGGCAGAGGCAGGTAAATTTCTGAGTTTGAGGCCAGCCTGGTCTACAGAGTGAGTTCCAGGACAGCCAGGCTTACACAGAAAAACCCTGTCTCGAAAAACCAAAAAAGAAAAAAAAAAGAAGACTAAGTTTTGGTTGGATTTATTTTCTGTCCTCTGGCGCCGTTATGGGTTTGCAATTAGTATAATTTGGTTAACTCCTCATGTGCCCTAGGTCATTTCTACATAATGTGCACTTTAGAGCACTAATATCATATTTTATGGAAGATATAGATGATCAAGATTCTTTCTAACTAAGTTAATGACACAGAAAATGATGAGAAACAGATGCAAATAGAAAACCCAAAAGCTAAAGTAAACTATATTTTCTCCACACAGAGTTATTTTAATATATTATTATTGATTCTACATATTTCCCAATGCTGTTATACACAGCATTGTATTAATATTGTATTAATATTGTATTCATATGTTAATATAAAAATATTAATTAGAAAGATATATGTACATATGAATGGATGCATATAACATATTTTTCCATCTCCTTTGGATGAACATATTTGAGGTGGAAGTGAGACTGGGTTTAATTTAGCTTAGGCTAGCCTCAAATTCATTACGTAGCTGAGCTATGTCTTGGCCTTATGATCATCTAGCCTTATCTGTTGGGTTATGAGATCTTAGGCATGGCGACCCCAGGGAGCAGCACCTTGTGTTTCAGCTTCAACATCTAATAATGGTTACTGGAACAATCCCTTCCTTTCATCTTCTTTGAGGAAAAGGTGTCTGAAAGCACAGTGTGACATTTTCCAGAAAGAACCAGAGCCAGGAGTACAGAGTATCCTCTATCATCTCACTTTCCATTCCATTTCAATCAGTGGACACAGACCATAATAACAGCCATTTTGTTGTGTTAAATATTATTTGGGAGTTTCTTACCCCACTTAAATCATAGAGTTACCAAATAAAAGACACAAAATACTTTGTACTTACAATAAGCAGTAAAGCAACAGAATTGGGCAGATATCAACCCTCTATTCCTATTTTGTCTATTTCCCTGTTAATATCTGTGAGATATCATGGGCCATGTTCTCCCTAGGCTGCTCATACTCCCAGGCCAGACCTACTGGCCATGCACTCACAGTCCACCTACCCCATGGTGCCTTCTTTCTTCTCCCTCCACTCTCTCCTTCATGGTCTCTTCCCCAGACACTCAGTCTGGGATCTGACGCACCATCTACCTTTCTTCTCCCCAGCTTCAGGCTTTGGCATCTTTATTAAGCAATCATGGAAGTCAGAAAAGAAATGTAGAAATGATGAAATTACAGTCCCAAAAATTATTGTACAAAGTTGAACCAGGCTTTATGGCCATGTGTCCAGAGTCTAGGATCTTGTATTAGAGCACATCAAATATTATTTTTCCTTTTTCTCTCAGGCTGAACATTTTAAACCTAGAAAACAATAGTCTTTGTAAACAGGGCCATATCATGATACCCAGATTTCCTATTTCGGTTGAACTAGTGTAACTAGTGTAAATTGATTTAACATAAGTTCAGGTTTTTAATCCAGATTCTTGATTGCCTAGTGTGCAGACACAAGAAATTACCAATCAGGACATTTATTGATCATCTAAAATTAATTGACTCACAACTCCTTGCTAATATCGATCACTGTCAATTCGGGGAAGCTTTCACCCTCTTTTTCCACCCCTTTGTGTACTGTGACTAACCCGGCTACAAAGGTGGTCATAGAACTAGATTCTTGCACAGGCCTCTCTTCATTTCAAGACCCAAGAAAAGCGAGAGAGGTTGTAGGAAACTCACTCAGTGTTTTATTTTTGTTTTGCAGTGACCAGTCAAGGATCAGTCTGGAAGAGTTGGAAGACACTCTTTTCATCACTGAGAAGCAGAGAAAGAATTGATGCTCAAAATAATTCTCAATCACATACAAAGAGGCAGGCCTCAGCTACAGGCAACATTCCTATGACAAAAAATAAATAATCAGCAGGAGTTGAAAAAAATGAAAAGAAATTCTTAATGACTTGGAATTGAACGGGAATGAAAACAAAAAGGAGAATATAGCAGTGTTGCATTTGAAATCAATAATTGACATTTAAAACAAATACATATAGAATGAATTAGGTAGTCTTCTTTCTATTTCTATTTTGTGGAATAATCCAACGTGGTCTTAGCTTTTCTTTAAAAGTCTGGTAGCATGGTGCACTAAAACTACCTAGCCCTTGCCTTTTTTGGGATAGCAGGTTTATAATATCTGCTTTGATTTCATTAGGGGTTATACTACAGTTTATATAATTTACCTGATCTTGATTTAATTTGGGTTTATAACATCTGTCTAGATAATTATCCATTTTTCTGGCTACAAATTTCATTTAGATTTTCCAGTTTCTAGAAAGAACTAATGATTTTTACAAGTTTCCTGAGTTTCTCTTGTTATGTCTCCCTTTTCCTTTCTGATTTTGTTAATTTGGATACTGTCTCTGTGCCCTCTGGTTAGTCTGGCTAAGTGTTTTTTTATCTTATTGATTTTGGCAAAGAACCAACTCTTGGTTTTGTTGAGTCTCTGTACTGTCCTCTTTGTTTGTAATTGGTTCATTTCTGCCCTGAGTTTGATTATTTCCTGGTGTCTATGTCTCCTAAGTCCTGGTGGCTTTCTGATGTGTTTGCTTCTTTTTGTTCTAAAGCTTTCTGGTGTGCTGTTAAGTTGCTTGTGTAGGATCTCTCTGGTATGTTTATGAGGCCACTTAGAGCTGTGAATTTTTGTCTCACCACTGTTTTCACTGTGTCCCATAAGTTTGGGTATGCTGTGTCTTCATTCTCATTGAATTCTAGAGTATAGTTTTTTATTTCTTTCTTTATTTCCTGAGCAAGTTATCATTGTATAGGAAGTTGTTCAATATGTGGCTTTCTGATGTTTTTGTTATTATTGAAGTCCAGATTATTCTGTACTGATTTCATAGTATGCATGAGAATATGTCACTTTTCTTGTATCTGTTGAGGCTTCATTTGTGACAGATTTTTTTTTTGAGACAGTGTTTCTCTGTGTAGCCCTGGCTGTCCTGGAACTCACTCTGTAAACCAGGCTGGCTGGAACTCAGGAATCCACCTGCCTCTGCCTCCCAAGTGCTGGTATTAAAAAAATGTTCCAGCATTGCCTGACAATTTGTGACAGATTACATGGTCAATTTTGGAGAAGATACCATGAGGTATCTTCTATCTATCTATCTATCTATCTATCTATCATTTATCATCTATCTATATTATTGTAGGGTAAAATGTTTCATATGGAAGAGTCAGAGGAAAAACTTAAGGAGTTGAGAGGATGGCAACCCCATTGGAAGAACAACAGTGTCAACTAACCTGGACATATCAGGGATTTCAGAGTCTTAGCCAAAAACCAAGGGGCACAGAGGGGATAATTCAGGGCCTTGGGCATATCTACAGCCAAAATGGGAGAGGATGCACTTAACCCTGTAAAAACTTGATGCCCTAGGGAAAAGGGAAGCTAGTGGAGGTGAGATCCTGGAGGGTGGGTGGGTGGGAGAGAAACCTCTCAAAGTCAACAGAGAAGAACAAGGGGAGAAGACCTCAGGGAAGAGGGACCAGGAAAGGGGGCAATGTTGGAATGTAAAACATTTTTTAAAATTTAATTAAATTTTTTTTAAAAAAGTAATTGAAAAAATATACATCTACATTGAGTTTGAAAAAGACCAGATAGATTGTTTCCTGGCAGAAAAATTGGCATTAATTTATTATTCTTTGACCTGACTGCTATGTGCAATGTTAGCTTCTGTGATGTGTAACATGACACACACAGCTACAGCCAATGGCCTGTGTCTCAATCATCTGACCTGAGTTAACATTGAAAGTGCATTGGACATGTCTTCAAAGATGGAAATTCAATATTCCTTGGATTATGCAAAAGTTCATAAATTATAAACATATTAATCTAGTTTGTCTTCATTCATTCACCTGACATAAATAAATTAGAAAATTTATTCAATTTTAATTTAGAAAATTATTACCCTATCACCATCTGGTCTTTCTTTTTGTAATGGTGACTCCAGGGTTAGTGATTGGAAGCAATGTTATTAAAACCATCATCTCAACAAAGTAACTTATTTAAAAAGTGCTTCATTTGCCTCCCTGCCCAATTTAAGGAGGAAAAACAACCATGGCATTAATCAAACATTGGGTTAAAAGTAAGCTGAATACTTCATGGAATCTATCATGGAGCCTATGGTGGGTCCCATCATAAATTTCACTGTGTGAACACAAATTATAGTATATAAAGTACATTGACATAAAATAGACCTTTTCACTTCCAGAAGTTATAGGCACATTCCATTCCCTGATATTGGTACTTGATTCTGTAATAAGGACTAACATTTATCACGCTCTGGTGAATGATCATGAGCACATTTATATTGCCAAAGAAGGTCTTAAATATTCTAACATAGCTGAAGTACTAGAAAAAAGGTTTTGAAACCAACTGTATGAAGATAATAGAGGTCCTTAAAGTAGAACTGATGAAATCACTTTAAAAAATCGAGGAAAGCACAAAGAATTGGAGGAAATCAATAAATACCTCAAGGACAGCCAGGAAAACACAAACAAAAAAGTGGAGGAAACCAACCACTCTTATAAATAAGGCCAAAAAAAAAAAACAAACCAAGATTAAAAGGAAACAAAACTGTTTAATACCTAAAAGTACAAACAGAAACAATAACAAAAACACAAAGTGAAGGAATGATGAAAACAAAAGTTTAGGACAGGAAAAATCTATGGAGGCAAAATTCACAAACACAATACAGAGATGGAAGAAAAATCTCAAGCATTGAAGATTACAATAAAAGGGATGGAAATATCACACAATGAAAATGTTAAATCTAACACTTCCTGACATAAAATATCCAGAAAATCTAGGACATTGTTAAAGGGTAAAACATAAGACTACTAGGACTAAAGAAAGGAAAATATGAGATCAAATGCTCATATTTGAAAACATTGATGACAAAATCTTAGAAGAAAAATTTTCTAACATAAGGAGGGAGGAACCTATCAAAGTAAAAGGATCATCAAAACACCAACAGAATGAACCATAAAATGATCTGTCTTTCCTGTATAATAATCAAATCATCCAGTACAAAGAAAGAATACTAAAAGCTGCAAAGATCAAAAGCCAAGATCCATATCAATAAGAATCTATTAAAACTGTAGATGGCCTCTCACAGGATTCTGTAAACATAAGAAGAGCTTGGACATATATGCAGCAGAAGCTACAGTTGCCCAGATGATTATATGTAGAAAAAAAGCTGGCCAGGCAGTGGTGGTGCATGCCTTTGATTCCAGCACTTGGGAGGCAGAGGCAGGCAAGGATTTCTGAGTTAGAGGCCAGCCTGGTCTACAGAGTGAGTTCCAGGCAACCAGGGCTACACAGAGAATCCCTGTCTAAAAAAATGGAAAAAAAAAAAACCTTAATCACTATTAATGGAAAAAATCAGATAATCCATGCTAAAGTTAAATTTAAACAATATCTATCTACACATACAAACTTACACAAAGTTATATACAAAGAATCCAACCCAAGGAAGTTAACAATTCACATGAAAACACAGGTAGTAAATAATCTTGTATTATCTGCAAAAGAAAGGAAAGCACACAAATACCCCAACACCAGCACCAGCAGCAGCAACAACAACAACAAAATACAATAAGTTAACAATCACTGTTCATTGACTCCCTCAGTATCAATCAATGACCACAGTTCACCAATAAAAAGACAAAGGCTAACCAAATAGTTGCTAATAAATTTTATCCTTCAATTGCTGACAAAAAAATACAGCTCAACATCGAGAATAGGCATTAATTCAAGGTAAAGGAATGTAAAAATATATTTCAAGCAAATGGACCAAAGGAGCAAGCTGGTGTGGTCATTTTAAAATGTAGCAAAATAAATATTAAACAAAATTAATCAAAAAAAAATTGGAGAAAGACAATACAAATTCCTTAAAGGAAAAAACAATCACCAAAGATGTCATTTCAAGTTCTAACATCTATGCCTTAAACACAAGGTCGCCAACCTTCATTAAAGAAAGTGTTTTAATCCTAAAATCACATAACCCTCATTCACTTATATTCCAAGATTTAAATACCCCATTCTCACCAGTGGACAAATTCTCCAGACACCTCTACCCTCCAAAAAAAGAGAAATATTCCAGCTAACTGACAACATGAACATGAGTCCAGCTGATACTTAGAGAACATTCTACTGAAATATAGGAGAATATGCCTTCTGCTTAGCACCTCATGAAACTTACTTCTAAACTGAACACATATTCAGACACACTGCCAACCTGAATACATACAAGAAAACTGAAATAACACCATGTATACTATCAAACCACCATGGATTACAGCTGGATATCAACAAAACCAGAAAGATCACAAAGCTTACAAACTAATGGAAGCTGAACAACTCACTGTGAATGAAAAATAGCTTAAGACAAACATAGAGGTAGATATTTGAGACTTTCTAGAATTCAATGCAAGTGAATATGAAACATGCACAATTTTACAAAATATAAAGAAATAAAACTGGTTCTAAGATGAAGGGTCATAGCAAAAATGCCCTACATGAAAAATCTGGAGAGCTCTCATACTGACAATTCAACAGCATGCTTTAAATTCTAGAACAGAAACAAGTGAGCAATGAAAGAATGATTAGATATGAGTAAATTATCAAATTGGGGACTGAAATCAACAAAATAGAAAGAGAAGAATGCAAAAAATTAATGAAACATGGAATTGGTCCTTTGAGCCATTTTTAGATAAGATAGTCAAACCCTTAGTAAGAGATGGAGAATATCCAAATTAATGAAATCTAAAATAAAAGTGGTGACAAAATAACAGACAATGAAGAAATCTAAAGAATGGGAATGACATAGTTTTAAAAAGCCTCAACTCCCTCTATGTGGAATTATTAAAAATAATGGAAAATGTCCTCAATAGGTTCCTCTTACCAAAGTTAAATCAAACTAAGGGGAAACAACTCAAACGGCCTAAATATCCAGAAAAAGAAGTTGGTACAAGTCTGCCACCAAAAAAAGCCCAGGGCCATGAATTTTAGGGTAGAATCCTACCAGACTTCCAAAGAGGAGTTCATGAGATACTCCTCAATGTAGTCAACAATATAGAAAAAAAAAAGAAACTTTAGCCAATTTGTTTTGTGAACCCATGGTTACTCAAATATCCAGTCATATAAAGGCTCAGTAACAAATGAGAATTATAGACCAAGGATCAGATTCAACCACAACACTGGAGGCACTCATTACAAAACTTATCTTGTCTAAGAGAAATGCAGAGGTAAAGTTGGAGCAGAGACTGAAGGAATAGACAATGAAAACTCTTTCAATTGGAGACACACATTATACACAAGCTGCAATCCATGACATTATTAAGGATACTCTGTTATGCTCCCACACAGAAGCCTTGCATAATTATCCATTGAGAGGCTCCACCCAGCAGCTGACTGAAGAAGAAGAAGAGATTCATAGTCAAAAATTACATAGAACTTGGTAACTCTGATGGTAGAATTGGGGAAAGGATTTAAGGTTCTGAAGAGGATAGGAACTCCTCAGGAAGACCAACAGGCACAACTAACCTTGATCCTTGGGGACATTCAGAGACTGAGTCACAAACAATGCCATACAGAGACTGGAAAAAATACCATGGTCCATAAGTAGCAGATGTGCAGCTCAGTCTTCATGATGGTCCTCCAACTACTGTAGCAGGAGCTGTCCCTAAAGCTGCTGTCTGTCACTGGAATCTGTTCCTTTAACTGGGCTGCCACAACTGGCCTCAGTGGAGAGGATGCATCTAACCCAATAGAGACTTGATACACCATCATGGGTAGCCAGGTGCCCACACCCTCTCAAGCGACAAATAGGCGATATAGGAGGGACTCTTTGAAGGCAGGTGACCTAGAGTAGGGACTCTACTAAGTTCATAGACATTTTATTTATAACAACTTGAAAATGGAAAGAATCCAGATGCCCCTCAACCAAAATATGAATATAGACAATGTGGTTAATTTACAAAAGGAAAAACTATTTAGCCATTAAATACAAGGACATCTTGAATTTTGCAGGCAAATGGATACAGCTAGAAACTATCATTCAGAGTTAGGTAACCCAGACCTAATAGCACATGCATGTATGTAGTCACCTACAAATGTATAATAACCACTAAGTAGAGGAAACCCACACTACACTTCATAGACCGAAAGAAGCTACACAAGCAAAAAGGCCCAAATGAACATGGTTGAATCTCACTCAAAAGGGGGAATAAAGCAATAAAAGAAAACAGATGAAAGAGAGAAAACCGGATGTTCGAGCAGATAAGAAAAAGGAATGGGGGAGAACCAGGAACAGGTGTGGTGAGAGACAACAGAGTGCCAGATGGGGAAAATGAATCAAAATCTGCAGCTGGCTGGGTGGAGGGGGTACATTTAGGATGTGTCAGAGACCACAAATTGGAGGATGACAAGGAGTCTAAGGTTGATCTTAGCTGAGATGCCTAGCAGTTAGATATGGATGCAGAAGAGACCACATATGCAGTCAGGCAGGACCCCCAGTGGAGATTTAGAGACACCAACCAATCCAAATACCTTTCTAACCAAAATTTGACCTGTCCACAAGAATACAATCTACAACATAGATTCTGTACAACAGCAAAATAACCCTTTGATACCATTTTGTTGTTGCTGCTGTTCTAACTTGCTACTCTGGTGCTGTGATTGAATCATCTAAGCAAAAGCATCTCAGGTAATAAGTGGTTGTTGTATATGGTTCTGTCAGATCACAGTCCATCATTTGGGAGCTTATATTAGAAACTGAAGGCAAAAGCATGGACAAACACTGTCTCCTGGCTTGTTCTCTTGCTTGGTCACTGTCTCATGCTCAGCCTGCTCTCTCATCCAGCCCAGGACCACTTGCTTAGGGATATTGTCAGCCTCAGTGGAAGAGCCTTCCTAATCAATCATCAACACTATCTCTCACAGACATAGCAACCAGCCATTCTGATGAGGGCACACCCTCAATTGAGGCTACTTCAGATGACTGTAGCTCTGAAATGCTGAGAACTGAAAACTATGACACAGACATAATAATAAATTAGGAAGTTGTAACAACCCAAAACCAATGAGTTAACCATATCAATTACAGGAAACTCTGACTACACAAGAGAGAATTGGAGTTGTGGCTGAGCAAGGACAAAATAGGGAGGGCTCCTGGCTCAGAGCAGGGAAGGATACACTGGAATGGGGAGCTCAGAGGCTGTGCTGACCTGGGGTGAGTTTCTTTAACCCTGGGTTCCCAGGCCTGTGCTACCAAAGAGAAGGCTAAAACAGCTGGAAGGTTTACAGAAAAGCAGATTGTCCCACACAACTGGAAATGGCCACTAATAAGACAAGACCTCTTTTCCAAGGAAGATATGCTAAATTTGTGAGTGTTGATGAAGAATGAACTTCCATCTTATGACAGCTCCAATTGCAAAACTAGAGTCACATATGACCTAGGCAGAGGGTAGTTCAGGAGGTGGAAAATGAGGTCTTTGTCTTTCTACCCTTTAAAATAAGGTAGGCAGAGCCTGATTTTTGCCCTGGATGCTGTCTCGAAGAGCTCTCTCTCATGGACTAATCAATGGGTCTAGGTCCTGTTGTAAAGGATTTAACCCAAGGTGTGTGTCTAGAAACTAAATTGACTAGGGTGGAGTCTGTCTCATTTCCTCAGTCAGAGAATAACAAATTGCAACACACAATATAGACAGCCACAAGGGGGCAGTAGAGGCTACCCAGCAAATTCCTCCACTTGGACAGAGGAGAAAATGAAGACAGGATGGCAGCTGTGAGCCCTGAAGCAGGGATCCAAGTCTGCTCTAACCTTCCCAGAAATTAAGACCAGAGAAACACCATCCACAATACCAGGCTCTGGAACATCTTCGAAGCACTTTGGGGCTATGACTCTCCAGTGTATCCACTGTATCAGGGTTCCACGTTCAATTTAGTCATCTCCCTCCACAGATACTCAAGAAAAACCTGAAAACCAAGGCACACAGACTCATATCTGGCAGACAAGCCACTGACACAGAAACAATGGTTCATCTTAACAACCGGCCTTTCAATCCTTTAGTTGGGAGTCCTGGGTTCTTGGGGTTCTAATCAATGCACTAAGATGTTATGTCCAAGTCAGAGAGACCCCAGTGACCAACAAGGAGTCTATTGCAATGCAAATACATGGAGGTCTTTATTATGAGCTCTGTAATAAGGATTCTCATCAGTCAGCCTCACATGAGATCGAATCTGAGAGACCAAGTCTAGGGGTGCTATGTATTTATTGCAGTTACAGCAAGATTGGGACATTAACATACAGGTCTGCAGCTTAATATTTTAAAAACTACATGACTGGCATAATCTGAAGGTACCAATCAAAGGGGCAAAATCAACTGACAACCATGATGGGTAGACTAACTTTTTCTTTTAAGGGTGTATTAGTTATCAATATGTAGCTTAACCCTGCAGTTGTACCTTGACTGGCTGTTGACAAGGGGGGTTGTCATAGGATGTTTGCTCAAGTGGACTTTGTGCACTCTCTAAAACAGAACTGATTGGGCTTTACAAACTCATCTTTGTGCCTGAGGTCCTTATTATTGAAACATGCTCCTGTTCAAGCACAAGCCATGCATGGCAGTTGAAAAGGTACTTTGTCCAAAGACCTGCCTCACTATCTGTTACTACACTGTCTGAAACTGTTTTCCTGAGCAGGTACCCCATAGCTCTGGAATCTCAAAATATTAGGATTTTAAAGGTAACTTCAATATTACAGTTTCTTATTCTAGTATCTGGGATCCATACAAGAGATTGGGTCACTTCTCCAGCTTTTCCCTCTGTAGCACTCTAAGTTCTGCTTGACTCCACTTTACTGCTGCTGCTGCTCTTTCTGCTCATCCCATGGGACTGGCATCTTCAATATGCTGGGTTCTTCCCCTGCGACTAGGATTCACTGTGTTCCTCTTATACACTCCCTTCACCATGCCAAGCCTTAGCTGCTCTGCATGACAAATTCATTTATGCCTTTAAAACCAATACCACCTGGGTGATTCTCACACATGATCAACTCCAGGTGCACAACAAGGGACAACCTTGGCTATCGCTGGAACACAGCTTCTTTGTCCTCTTAGAAAACACTCACCAGAAGACTTCACCTCAGTGATGCTGGTTTCTTCTTCATCCCCACTAATTTTTTTAACTACAGCCAACCATCGTCAATTGTCTCAGTCATCCCTTCTATTCTTTCCTCCTAGAGCCACATGGACAAACCTGCTGCGTTCCTCTGCTTGCTTGGGCTGGAACATGGCCCCTTCTATTACATCATCACCAGCTTTATATTTTTCAACAAGTTCACTGCCTAAGTTTGCTGTGCTTGAACTTGCTCTGTGGATGAAAATTGAACTCGGATCTACATGGCTCTGTCTCATGAATGCTGGGTAATACATGTATAACACTTTGAGTGTATCTAAGCTTTTCTTTAGCTAAAACTTGTTCTGTACCAGGATGATTGAATCAGAGATCTGCTTGATGCTCATCTCCTGGGATTTAAGGCATGTACCTCCATGCTTGTACTTAAGTACTTTATTTTAGATCTTAAAATGAAAGCCCAGAATAGTAATCACAGTCCATCGATGGTCAGTTTCACACACACTGGTGACCCTTGTGTCCTCATGAAAATGATAAGCAGGTGAAAATTGAAAGATATAAAAATTTATAAAGGGTATGAGAAATTTTTATGACCCCTAGAGCTGAGCCAAGCATGTATGCCAGCCGGTTCACTAGCTCCAAGTTCTAGGAACCAGTTGACAAACAAAGAAAGCAGAACTAAAATCACAGGTCAGCTGGGTCGTTCCTGGAACTGGCTGACCACAAAGTAGATGGTTGAGCAAGATTACATTCTTGAGAAAAATATGTACAGGATGTTTCCCACATGACCGACTGAATAATGGGTTGGGACTTTTCACTATTTTTATGATGTTCTTCCTTGATTTCCCATTCACCACCGTGGTTTGTGGTTTTTCCATTTAAACTCCCTTCTCCTCCTGGCCTGGATATCAACACCCCTCATTATGAATCTTGACCTCAGCCCGGCTGATTCCTGAAATAAAGCCTCTTTCTGTTTGCTGGCCTCCATCTCCCAAGACTAGAGTGAGGGTCTCCCCTTCTGGGGGTCTTTCAATAATAATGCACAACACAATACAGTTCTCCTTTATACAAGTCTGGGGGCATGTCCATAGGTCCTCCAGCCAGTAATTGGAGGCAGCTCCAGTCATCCCCCAGCCTCAGATTCACAGGGGCCTCCACACGGTCACTGGTAGCCCGGAACATCTGCTTCCACCCGCCTGACACTGTACCTGGAAGCTCAGGGCATCTCCCCATTCTTTGGCAGCGGCTATTGGATCGCGTCCCACGGTTTGTGATTTCAGAAGAAGCCCACTGATGCCATCCGCACCCCTGTGCTCCTCCCGGATCACCGCAACAGTGGCAGCAGAGGTCTCTGGGCTGGAGGTGAAGGCAATCGGCTCCAAGGGGATCTCCAAACACATGGTGTGTGCGCCGGCCCCAAGCCTTCATGGGAAATGTAGTCTCTGGCCAGACGCCATGTTGCTTTTTCCTCATGACATTATGGAATATGTAGTTTGAAAGCCGGCCGCCATCTTGGATTGAGTTTGCTAGGCATAAGCAGTTAGTTCTCCGACAGCCATCTTGGCACTAGTTCTTATGGGAAATGTAGTCTCAGGCCAACCACCATCTCTGTGTAGCCCTGACTGTTCTGGAACACACTGTGTAGACCAGGCAGGCCTTGAACTTAGAAATCTGCCTGCCTCTGCCTCCCAAGTGCTGGGATTAAAGGCATGCGCCATCAATTATTAATCATTATTGGCTATTGATTACAATTGATTATTGATTATTGGTTAGCATTGACTGCTGAAGTGTAGGTTACCCTAAAACTAATTATGGGCCCAGGCTGACCTCAAGCTCACTGACCTCAAGCTCTCCTGCCTTCTCCTCCAAAGCATTGGAGCATTGGAATTCAGGCACCACCACACCTGGCACCAAAGAGTAATTGTTATTATTATTATTTTGGTTTTTTGAGACAGGGTTTCTCTTTGTATTCCTGGCTGTCCTTAAACTCACTCTGTAGACCAGGCTGGCCTCGAACTCAGAAATCCACCTGCCTCTGCCTCCCAAGTGCTGCATTTAAAGGTGTGTGCCACCACCACCAGGCTGAAATAAGTACTTACTAATACCAGTTTTAAAACATGAATAAACAAACGAATCACCTTTGTTTTGTAAAAAAAAAAAAAAAGTAGGGCAAGTACAAAAAACAAAACACCACCCTATTTGAAGTCCTTTATATATGTAGGTTTTCAAAAGAATCTATAGCCCAGATTAAAGATGGATCTGAACATCTCAAAAGAACAAGATTAATAAAGGGTTTCTCACTTCAAAAGTTGTAATTAAGAAATATGCCCCACAGCAAGCAGGGTTTGAGTTACGGTTAGGGGATTAGACAGTCATGGTTAGGATTAGGATAAGTGTTCTTAGAATTAGGTTTAGGAGGTTAGGAAATTAAGAGGTGAGGGTTAGGATTGGGTTAGGCTCAGGGTTAAGGTTATGGTGGCCACCATTATTCTTGATGACCCTACTGAGTCAATATTATCCCTATTACACAAAGAAGAAATATCAGGCCTACAAGGTATTCATTTCATATGTTAATGGTTTCTTTTATTCTTATTCTGATAGCTTCTCTCTTACTTAGGGAAAGGCTTCTCAAAAGAACCTAAAGTTTGTCCAGCCATTTGCCTCCAAAACTAGCATGCTAACAGAGGAAACAATAACTTTGATATTCACAGAACCCCACAGATAATCAAAGGATAAGTTGCCAAGAGCCACACAGCCTGCTGCCAGCAAAGAACATTTATGCTATCCTATGCTTGGTCTCACTGTCAGCTATTTCTGCAGTTAATTTTCCTCTGAGATAAAATGTGCTTCAGTACTCTTCTGCTTTAGACATGTCTGGTTTACTTTATTCCCATCCTAAAAATATGCTTACTAAAGATTTCTATGTGAAGCTTTCACTTGACAATGAAAATTCTGAAACAGGAATCCCAGACAATCAATAGACACAAAGTCATGGCTTATAAATTTTGACTTTTTATTAATTACATGTAGAATATACACATGAGACATGGTTTGTTATTCACATGATGTACTTAATAGCAAATGAATTACAAGTAAATTAAACTTGTTAACTTGACCCTAGTTCATTTTGTTCATAATGAAAATAAACTTAAAAATTGATATGAAAGGACAAAAGTATATTTAATCAATTTATCCACACAAGTACAATAAATATAAACTTATAATATGGGTCTGAATCTTTCTTTGGAATAGGTAACATGTTTTAAAGAGTTTACTACTCCTAGACCAGAAGATGTTATTAATACTGGACATTGTCCTCACTGATACAAGACTAAGACATCTATGTTTTTAATTATGATATACACATATTTTAAATTTTATGCAGGCATAAATATGTTAATAATTTAAAAGATATTTATGTCTAGTAAAACCTCTTTAAAAACAGATAAATATACAAAGATAGGCAGATCCAGCACAGAGTTGATCTTATCTTCTAAATTAAACCACAACCATTTTCATACCTTCAGCTTTGTTGAATTAAAATAATCACAGCAGGGCTTTTTAATTGTTACTAAACCTCTATCAAAAAAGAAAACAAAACAAAACAAAAACCCATGGAATGGCTGGCCATTATTTGTACAACTTGGAAGGGGAATAACTGTTTATGTAATGTAAATTTGTCTCCAGATATACTGAGTAAAGTATTTTTAATGTGACTGATTGCAGGATGTCTACAGTCTCATACGGAACAATTTGTCAGTTTTTTGCATGTAAAACAACTTATCTTATTGTTATCATAGGGTGAACTATGATAATTTTTAAATTCAGTGCCAATGAGAACTTAGAAAGAGGAGATATAAATTGCTTACTTCCCACTCCTGAATAAATATTTTCACAAAAGATTGTGAATTTTTCTGTTAAGCCTATTGTACCTTATGATATTAACATTTACAAAATGTTAAAATTACCTAAATGGCTTTAATAAAAGAGTTATATATAGATTACGATGGAAATTTTCCAAATGAGAAGAAAAGAAAGCATACAAAGCCGATGGAATTTCTGAAGAAATAAATAAAGTATTTTAGGCACTTAAATCATAAATGTTTTGGGAAAAACTTATGGGATTAAAGTATTTGTCTTCAGATCAACATTTATGAAAAACTGTGTATAATCTAAGTTTTGTTCTATCCTATGTCCAGTCTACATTGAGGAGAGTCAGAATACAGGGATGATTCTCTCAGAGCTTCTATGGGAAGTCACACTCAGTCCAAGCAAGGATATGGAGTAATGTTCACAAAGAGGGAAAATAGGACAAAGAAAACCTTGAATATACAGAGATTCTTCAGAAGATCAAGTGATGACCTAGACAAGAAATTTCAATAGACCTTAACAGAAGATCAACAGAAGTTGATTTTGCTAAATGTGGAATTTTAAGCCGGCATGTATGACTATGATCACTTTCAAAATGCAGTGTGACTCTTTAGCAAGTGAAGGGACAAGAGTCCTCAAAAATTATGTTTGATCTTGTGACATGTTACTTAGAAAATAAATTCTTACTCCTGATTCTCTTTGTCATATATAGATGCATCTCAATATCCCAGATGAAAGAAAAGTCCCTGGAATACTTCAGCATGGCAGGGTCTATATACAGCTGAGAAAAACTAACAAGCTTATTAAATACTGAGGTCAAATCTAAAACCTATACTCAGCAAATATGAAAGACCATCTCAGTATGAAAGAGAACTTCTCAATAATAGATTGTGTTCGTTGTTACACTAACTATGCATGCTTCCTGATTTAAATGATCACAGGAGTTTCTACCATCAAATGCACAGATTTATAGAATTATTCAAATATCCTGTCTCATGCTATTGAACTTCAACTCTCTTTTCTTATAATGCAGCAGATACATGTGCTTCATGTGCACAGGGAATCCAGAATGCAACTTGTGTGCTAAGTTTAAGCAGCTCTGCAAAAAGATATTTATTAGATAAGGACAGCCACCTGTGTTCAGGGACATAATCCAGACAAAGTCAGGCAGAGAAATGGAAGCCCTGCTGATAAAGGGAGCCCTGCATTTTGAGCTGAGTTCCACTGAGCCTTGTGGCCTGTGACCTTCACACAGGTTTTCCAAAACCTTGATTCCTCAAATCATGGATCTTGGCTGTGAGAGAAACTGTATCAAATACTGGAAGATGAGTCAAAATACATACAGCCTAGGACCCTGCCCAGCTCTCCAGGTGGCTGTCCCATAACCAGCTGTGTAAAAATGTCTTCTAAAGGTCATTCTATTTTACTATTAGTTCAGCAGCTTTATGGCAACAAGGAATATGGTATTAATGGTAATCAATACCATTAGAATCCATGACCATTGTCCCACTGTCTCACTTCTCTGCTGTGAAATGAGTTCCTTGGTCAGAAGCAATACTGTGTGGAATGCGGTTGTGGTGAATAAGGCACTCAGTATGTCCATGGATCATGGATTTGGCAGAAGCAATATGTGCATGAAAGTCAAAATCATAAGCAGAATATGTATCTATTCCAGGAAGGAGAAAGCTTTGTCCTTTGCCCAAGAGAAAAGATCTGATGTAGTCAACCTGCCACCAAGTCACTGGCTGGTCAACCCAGGATACAGTTCCATATCTAGGGCTCAGTGTTGGTCTCTACTGCTGGTAGATCTGGAAATCACCAGCAGATGTGGCCATGTCAGGCTTGGTGAGAGGACGACGCTACTGTTGTATCCATGAATAAACCCCACTGCGTCCACCATGGACACTATGTTCATGGTCCCATTGGAAAATGACAGATATAGCTGAGGACACAGCTGACTTCCCACAGAATATATCACTCTAACTACTTGGTTACTGAGTGTATACTCAGCTAAACTTAACTTTTGATCAGCATTTACATGGGACACTATCAATTACTGATTATCATGACTATTGATCACTTTTGGTTATTGACTAGTATTGATTATTGGCCATTGATTAGTATTGATTATTTATTAACAGGATGATCAATCGTTACTCCATCACTGTCACTCACCTGCCTCTGCCTCCTGAATGCTGGGATTAAAAGTGTGCACCATCAGTTATTGAACGTTATTGGTTATCAATTAGAATTAATAATTATGGATTACCATTTATTGATTATTGATCAGCATTGATTATTGACAGTTATTTCATCACCAACCTCCTTCTGCATCTGCCTCGGTATTGATAATTATTGATTATCTTTTATTGATTATTGATTATAGATCAGCATTGATTATTGATAGTTATTCTATCGCCATCATTCCCCTGCCTCTGCCTCCCAAGTACTGGGATTAAAGGCGTGTTCCACCACTGCCCGGCTTCTTTGACCATTGTGAGAGATCTATCCACATACTTCTTCCTTTTATATCTTTCTCAACAATATTCTAATCGTTCCGTCTCCAAGTCTCTGAGAGTTAAGCCGTCCCACTGTTTATAGCTGATGATTCAATGAATAATCACACATTTCCCAACAAATGCATGAGCATGACCACTGCATGAAGCTCTGAACTGTGGTGATTTCCCTTTACTGCTGTCTTTCAGGATTGTCCAAGAAACATGTTTTCATGCTGCAGTCGTTCACTTTTGAATGGGGCCTGCATAACAGGCAGAACCCTTAGTAAAGCAGGACCTAGTTATTTCTTCCTTAGTCACTTGACGATAGGGCCTGTACCAGGAAGTCCTAGGTGCATGTATAATACCAGGGGCATTGTACAGGAATAGACACTACAGGCTTCTAGGCAACTCAGGTACCTAGCATTAGTTTCCAAGTTGCCCCCTCCCCAGCAAAACCCAAGCCTATCTCTACTCTCTAGGCTAATCCCAAACAATACTAGAGTTTTCAAGGTACACCCTCAACAATACCAGGGTCTCCAGGTTATTCCCCCAACAAACCTGCCCCTAGGGTTACAAGACAATGCCTAACAACCACTAATGCAGAGGGGAGGTGAAGTTAAGTTTATGATGTGACTCCCAGCACCAGACAATTATGTTAAAGGCCACAGCAGCTTTCCAATTAGTACTTTCTACTTGCTGCTTACAATTAAACTTTTCCCTGATAGATATTTGAGGCTCCACCATGACCAAAAAAGTCTTGGCTGATGCTGGTGCATTGGGGATGGAGGCAAGCTAGCTCAAATAGAAGAAAGACCCTGCTGGGTGTTGCATCAGATCAGCTCCTGTGTGTTTTCATTTTGGGGATCACTAACATTTCCCTGGCATGGCATGTTCAATTTCTACTAACATGGAATAGCAGGCCAAGACAGTTCTTTTCAAGGGAGGATAGTTGGATAGAGTTGCTGGTAGAGCCTTGCCTCAATATTCAAAATCTATGATTCACAATAAACAGCTGTCAAAGGCTCCAAACAACATTCTTTGCAGCACTGAGCAGAAAAGAAAGGATTGGGTGCTCAAAGTAATTTTCAATTACATACAGAGGCAAGCCTCAGATACAGGCAACATTCCTATAAAAAGAAATAAATAATAAGCAGGAGTTTGAAAAAGTGGAAAAATTCTTTTAAAAAGATTTATTTTATTTTGAGTACACTGTTGATGTCTTCAGACACACCAGAAGAGGGCATTGGATCCCATTACAGATGGTTGTGAGCCACCATGTGGTTGCTGGGAATTGAACTCAGGACCTCTGGAAGAGCAGTCAATGCTCTTAACCACTGAACAATCTCTCCAGCCTGGAAAGAAATTCTTAATGACTTGGGATTGAAGGCGAATGAGAACCAAAAAGAGAGTATAGCAGTATTGCATTTGAAATCAATAATTGACTTTTAAAACAAATATATGTAGAATGAATTAGGTAGCATTCCTTCTGTTTCTATTTTGTGGAATTGTCCAAGGTGTATTGGTCTTAGCTCTTCTTTGAAGGTCTGGTAGAATGCTGCACTAAAACTACCTAGTCCTTGCCTTCTGTTGGACATGAGGTTTATAATGCCTGTTTTGATTTCCTAAGGGGTTATACTATAGTTTAGATAATTTACCTTATCTTGATTTAGCTTAAGTGTATGGTATCTGTCTAGATAATTATCCTTTTCTCTGGCTACACATTTCATCTAGATTTTCCAGTTTATAGAAAGAACTAATGATTTTTAAAAATTTCCTCAGTTTCTCCTGTTAGGCCTCCCTTTTCACCTCTGATTTTGTTAATTTGGATACTGTCTCTGTGCTCTCTGGTTAGTCTGGCTAATGGCTTTTCTATCTTATTGATTTTGTCAAAGAACCAGCTCTTGGTTTTTTTGAGTCTGTGCACTGTCCTCTTTGTTTGTAATTGGTTCATTTCTGCCCTGAGTTTGATTATTTCCTTAAATAATCAAAAGGTCTATGTCTCTTAGGTGTGTTTACTTCTGTTTGTTCTAAAGCTTTCTTGTGTGCTCTGAAGTTTCTCCTGTAGGATCTCTCTGATATATTTATGAGGGCACTTAGTGCTATGAACTTTTCTCTTACCACTGATTTTATTTTACTGTGTCGCATGTTTGGGTATGCTGTGTTTTCATTCTCATTGACTTCTAGAAAGTATTTTATTTTTTATTTCTTCCCTGAGCAAGTTATCATTGTGTAGAATGTTGTTCAGTATGTGGCTTTCTGATGTTTTTGTTATTATTGAAGTCCAGGTTATTCTGTACTGATTTCATAAGATGCATGAGAATACTTCAGTCTTCTTGTATCTGATGAGGCTTGATTTGTGACAGATTTTTTTGTCGATTTTTTGAGACTTTGATTTTCTGTGTAGCCTTGACTGTCCTGCAACTCACTCTGTAGACCAGGCTGGCCTGGAACTCAGAAATCCACCTGCCTCTGCCTCCCAAGTCCTGGGATTAAAGGAGTGTGCCACCACTGCCCGAAGATTTGTGGTAGATTACATGGTCAATTTTGGAGAAGATGACATGAGATGCTGCAGAGAAGATATATATAATTGTATGTCTCCCTTTTCATTTATGATTTTGGTAATTAGGATATTGTCAATGTGTCCTTTTATTACTTTGGCTAAAAGTTTTCCTATCTTGTTGATTTTCTTTATCTATTCTCTCTCTCTCTCTCTCTCTCTCTCTCTCTCTCTCTCTCTCTCTCTCTCAGGTGAAATGTTTCATATGTAAGAGTCAGAGGAAAAATTTAATGAGGTGAAAAGGATGGCAACCCCATAGGAAGAATAACAGTGTCAACTAACCTGGACACTTTAGGGATTCCAGAGTCTAAGCCAAAAACCAGGAAGCATATAGGGGATGGTTCATTGCCCCAGGCATGTGTGCAGCAGAGGACTGCCTTGTCTGGCCACAATGGGAGAGGATGTACTTAACCCTGTAGAAGCTTGATGCCCCAGGGAAAAGGGAAGCTGGTGGAGATGAGGTGTTGGTGGGTGGGCAGGTGTGAGAGAAACCTCTCAGAGGCAGCAGGGAGGAAGATGGGGAGAAGACCTCAGGGAAGAGGGACCAGAAAGGGAGGCAACTTTGGAATGTAAAAAAAAATTTTAAAATTTAATTAAAAAGAAAAAATAGAAATAGAATTGAAAAAATATATATCTACATTGAGTTTGAAAAAGAGCAGATGGCTTCCTGGCAGAGAAAGTGGCATTAATTCACTACTCTTTGACCTGGCTGCTATGTGCAATGTTAGCTTCTGTGATCTGTAACATGACACACACAGTTACAGTCAATGACCTGTGTCTCAATCATCTGACCTGACTTAACACTGAAAGTGCATTGGACAGATCTCCAAAGTTGGAAATTCAACATTTTGTCGATTATGCTAAAGTTCCAAAATTATACCTATTAATCTAGTTTGTCTTCATTCACCTGATCTGAATAAATACACACTGGCAAATTAAAAAATTAATCCCCTGTCACCACAAGTTTTTTTTTTTAAATTTGGTAATGGTGATTCCAGTGTTAATGATTGGAAGTGACATTATTAAAACCATCATCACAACAAACGTAACTTATTTTAAAAAGTGCTTCACTTGCCTCTCTGTCCAATTTAAGGAGAAAAAAACAATCATGGCATTAATCAAACATTGGGTTAAATGTTAGCTGAATACTTCATGGAATCTATCATCATAAACTCTATGGTGGGTCCCACCATAAATTTCATTGTGTGAACACAAACTACTTTATATTAAGTACATTGACATAAAATGGACCTTTTCTCTTCCAGAAATTATAGCCACATTCCATTCCATGATGTTTGTACTTGATCATGTAATAAGGACTAACATATATCACCCACAAGTTAATGAGTGTGAGCCCATTTATATTGCCAAAGAAGGTCTTAGATAATCCAACAACACAGCTGAAGTACAAGAAAAAGGCTTTGAAACCAACTGCATGAAGATGATGAAGGCCCTTAAAGTAGAAATGACTATTTAACTTAAAGAAATTCAGAAAAACACAAACAGTTGGAGTAAATCAATAAATACTTCAAAGACAGCAGAAAAACACAAACAAAAAAGTGGAAGAACCAATCAATCTTATAAATAAAGGCAAGAGCTGGGCAGTGGTGGCACACACCTTTAATCCAAGCACTTGGGAGGCAGAGGTAGGTGGATTTCTGAGTTTGAGGCCAGCCTGGTCTACAGAGTGAGTACCAGGATAACCTGGGCTATACAAAGAAACCCTGTTTCAAAACAAATGAAAATAAATAAATAAAGCCAAGAAAAACAAACCAAGATTAGAAGGAAATAGAAACAATAACAAAATCACAAACTGAGGGAATGATGGAAACAAACCTTTAAGACTGCAAAGAAGAACTACGGAGGCAAGATTCACAAACAGAATACAGAGATGAATGACAAATCTCAAGCAATGAAGATACAATAGAAGGTATGGAAATATCACACAAAGAAAATGTTAAACATAAAACTTCCTGACATAAAATATCCAGAATATCTAGGACACTGTGAAAGGATAAAATATAAGGATACTAGGACTAGAGGAAAAACAATATTAGATCAAATTCTCAGAAAATAATGATAACAAAATCTTAGAAGAAAAATTTCCAAAATAAGGAGGGAGGTGCCTATCAAAGTAAAAGAATCATGAAAACACCTAACAGAATGGACCCTAAAATGAAGTCTCTTTCGTGTACAATAATCAAAACATCCAGCACAAAGAAAAAATACTAAAAGCTACAAAGATCAAAAGCCAATAAACATATAAATGAGGATATTTTAAAATTGCAGATGATCTTCAAGGAAATTAACTATACACATGAAAATATAGGTCGTAAATAATCTTGTATTATCTGCAAAAGAAAGGAAAACACACAATTACCCCAACACCAGCACCACCACCAGCAGCAGCAACAACAAAATACAAGGAGTTAACAATCACTGTTCATTGACTCTCTCAGTATCAATGATCACAGTTCACCAGTAAAAAGACAAAGGCTAACCAAATAGATGCTAGTAAAATCTATCCTTCAATTGCATACAAAAACTATAGCTCAACATTGAGAATAGCATCAATTCCAGGTAATGAAACGTAAAAAGATTTTCCAAGCAGATGGACCAAAGGAGCAAGCTGATGTAGTCACTTTAAAATATAGCAAAATCAATTTTGAACAAAATTAATCAAATGAATTGGAGAAAGACACTACAAATTCCTCAAGTTCAAAGTATGTTTTGAGTTTTATACAATCATGTAACTGTAATCCCCTACATCATCAAAAACAAATAGCATATCATATCCATCCAAATTCACAGGACGTACTTCACTATCCTCAAATGCCATTGTGAGGAAATACTGGGCTAAAAGAAGACCAAAAGCCAACAAGGAAATCTCCAAACTGCATCTTCATGTCTGATCTCAAAGCATTCTTCAGATCTCCAACTCCTTCCTGCTTTGCTCACTACAACACAATTCTTTCTCTTTGGCTGGTTTTATTCCCTAAAACTGTTTACCTGAGCAGGTACCCCACAGCTCTGGAATCTCAAAGTATTAGGGCTTCAAAGGTAACTTCAATATTACAGCTTCTTGTTCCAGTATCTGGGATCCACTCAGGATCATCTGCGCTCCTCAAAAGAGATCTGCTCACTTCTGCTGCTCGTCCATCTATTCCACTCTAGGTTCTACTTGACTCCACTTTACTGCTGCTGCTGTTCTTTCTGCTCATCCCATGGGACTGACATCTTCAATACACTGGGTTCTTCTGCTGTAACTAAGAATCACTGCATTGCTCTCCTACACTCTCTTCACAGGGCCAAGTCTTAGCTGCTCTGCATGACAGATTCATTTATGCCTCTGAAACCAATACCACCTGGGTGATTCTCACACATGATCAACTCCAGGTGAACAACAAGGTACAAACTTAGCTACCTCTGGAACACAGCTTCTTTGTCCTCTCAGACAACACTTCTGAGAAGATTTCACCTTAGTGATGCTGGTTTCTTCATCACCACTAATATTTTAACTATGGCTAACCAGCATCAATTGTCTCAGTCAGTCCTTCTATTCTTTCCTCTAAAAGCAGAGTCACATGGACAAAACTTCTGAGTTCCTCTGCTTGCTGGGGCCCAAACATGGCCCCTTCTATTATATCATCACCAGGTTTCTATTTTGCAACAACTTCACTGCCTAAGCTTGGCTGTCCTTGAACTCACTCTGTAGATAAAACTTGAACTCAGATCTGCATTGCTCTGTCTCCTGAATGCTTGAATATAATGTGTGCAACACTTTGCCCATACCTAAGCTTTTCATTACCTAAAACTTGTTCTGTACCAGGATGACTTGAATCAGAAATCTGCTTGACTCTGATCTCCTGGGATTTAAGGCACAACCACCATACCTGGACCTAAGTATATCCTATATCCTTTTAGATTTTAAATTGAAAACCCAGTATAGTAACCACAATCTGTCCATTTTCATTTTGACACATACTTGTACCTTCTTATGTGCACATAAAAACAATAACCAGTTAATAATAATGCCTAATATTATACAGTTCTTATGCATAGAACATCACATCTATATATTTAGGTGGATGGAATCTTGCCATAATATCACCATTTCTTTAATACCATTGTGTATCTTTGATCATAAAATTTAGCTTCATTCAACTTCCTGGTGAGATTTTCTCTTTGAGCCTAACATTTTATATTTTTCCTTTTTAAGATTACTAAGCATGATCAAAACAAACACCCTGAGAGAAAACACAGGCCAAAGACTATGCGTGGCTTTCCTGAGATTTCCTTCTCAATGCAATTAACAAAGTAAACCTCTTTACCTTAAGATGAGAGCAAAAGACAGTAACATTCTTCATCAAAACATTATAAAAATTATATACAAAATGCAAATCACCCTTAGCGCATATGTGTTGTACTAGGACCCCCCATGAAGTTCCACTTAATGCATGTACAAATCCAAAGTCTAAAAACCCACATTGCTTCCAACAAAAGCATGGTCAGGCCTACCAATAAGAATACTTAAGCCTGGGGTACCAACTTCTGTCTTAGAATTTCCATTGCTAAGAAGAGACACTGTGACCAAGGCAACTGTTTTAAAGGCAAATAGTTAATTCAGTCTGTTTTACACTTTCAAGTGTTTAGTTCATGACCAACATAGCAGGAAGAATGTCAGCATGCAGGCAGCCATGATGCTGGAGAAAGAGCTGAGAGTTTTGCTTCTCATTTTCATGAGAAGGCATCTAGGAAGAGACTGTCTTCCAGCCAGGTGGTAGGAGACTCTTTGTACTGCCCGGAGCTCCAAAGACCACCACCCTAGGAGTTCACTTTCTTCAAAACAGTAATATCTACTCCCACAAGGCCAAACATACTAATATTGTCACTTCTTAGGGACAAGCATATTTAAATCACCAGAGTATATTCCTACTTTAAATTCTTTCATACATTTAAATATGAATAGGACATGTAGACGCTTTACCACATTGATTACTTTCAAAAGGTTTCTCTCTAGTATGTGTTGATGTTTCTATTCAGAGAATACTGTGACATGTAAAGGATTTTCCAAATTGAGTACATTCACAAGAATTCTGTGCAATTTGTGGTCTTTTATCTCTTTGGAGACTACAGTGATAGGCTTTTCCACATTTGTCACATTCATAAGGTTTCTCTGAAAAGTAAGTTACTTGAAGTATTTGGAGAGTACAATGTCATGCAAAGACTTTACCTCATTCATGGCATTCATGCAGTTTCTCTACATTATGTGTTCTTTTATGTATCTGGTGATGCCTGTGACATGCAAGGGCTTAGCACCTTGATGACACTGAGTCACTCTCTTGAATGTGTTCCATTATATAGTCGCAGATAAAACTGAATTGTCAGTTTTTCCACAGTGATTACATTAATGAGGCTTCTCTCCAGTGTGATTTCTTTGTGTGTGTGTAAAGAATTCTGACATGCAAAGTCTTTACCACATTGTGAATATTCAAGCAGGTTTCTCTCTGGTATGTGATCCCTCCTGTCATTGCAGATGACTGTGACTTGCAAATGCTTTACAACACTGATTATATTCATGAGGCTTCTATCCAGTACATGTTTTTTTTATAATAATGGAGATGCTAAAGTTCTGAAAAGTCTTTACCATGTTGATCACATTCATGAGGTTTCTTCAAATGTGGGATCTTTTATGTTTTTGAGATTAGTGGGACATGCAAAGGCTTTAGCTCAAAGATTACATTCATAGTTCTGTCCAATACCTGTCCTTTTATGTTTTGGAAAAAATCTTTATAGAAAGACTTTTACCACTATAAAGTCCTCACAAAAGGGAGGAACTCCCCCCACCCAAGCCTCAGGAATTCATGGTCACCCAATAACTCACAAGACACAGAAGTTGATGTAATCAGCAAGAGGTATATTTTGACCAGCATGCTGAGGTCAAGACCCAGAACCCATGCAGGGGCAGTGGGGTTTGACCCCGAGCTTTGGAGGCACAGGGAATTTAAAGGCAAAACCACAAGGAAAAAACCATGATCCAGGGGGAGTCAAGGGGGGTTATTGGAAAGCACCTGTGGAAAGTCCCAGCATATTATTCAGTTTGTGACAGGGTCTAAGTAACAGTCAGGGAGGATATTCTGTATAGACTATTCTCAACAGCCTATTCATACTCAACCATCTTGTGGTCAGCCAAATTTCTGAAACACAGAGTTCACGAATGAGCTGACCTGTATTCTTGGTTCTGCTCAGCATGTGAGAAATTTTTGAAAAATTTTAACACTTTCACCACAATGATTACATTCATATATTTCTTTCCAATATGGGTTGTTTTATGGTTTTGGAGACAAAAATTTTCTGAAAAGGCTTTTACCATATTAATTACATTCACACAGTTTCTCTCCAGTATGTGAACGTTTATGTCTTTGGAGAATTTTCAATTATAAAGGATTTTTTCCACATTGATTACATATCTAAGAATTTTCTCTGGTATGGATTTTTAATGATATTGCAGATGACCCAGTTGTGTAAAGCCTTTACGATACTGATTACATTCATAAGGTTTCTCTCTAGTATGGGTTTTTTATTATATGGGAGATAACTGGAACTTGTAAAGTCTTTGCCACATTGATTACATTCATAAGGTTTCTACCCAGTATGTGTTCTTTTATGACTTTGGAGATTACTGTGTTGTGAAAAGGCTTTACCACATTGATTACATTCATAAGGTTTCTCTCTAGTATGTGTTCTTTTATGACATTGGAGACTACTGTGACATGAAAAGGCTTTACCACATTGATTACAATCATAAGGTTTCTCTCCAGTATGTGTTCTTTTATGTCTTTGGAGATTACTGTGATCTGAAAAGGCTTTACCACATTGATTACATTCATGAGGCTTCTCTCCAAGATGTGTACTTTTATGACTTTGGAGATTACTGTGACGTGAAAAGGCTTTACCACATTGATTACATTCATAAGGTTTCTCTCCAGTATGTGTTCTTTTATGATATTGGAGACTACTGTGTTGTGAAAAGGCTTTACCACATTGATTACAATCATAAGGTTTCTCTCCAGTATGTGTTCTTTTATGTCTTTGGAGATTACTGTGATCTGAAAAGGCTTTACCACATTGATTACATTCACAAGGTTTCTCTCCAGTATGTGTTCTTTTATGATATTGGAGACTACTTTGACGTGAAAAGGCTTTACCACATTGATTACAATCATAAGGTTTCTCTCCAGTATGTGTTCTTTTATGTCTTTGGAGATTACTGTGATCTGAAAAGGCTTTACCACATTGATTACATTCACGAGGCTTCTCTCCAAGATGTGTTCTTTTATGACTTTGGAGATTACTGTGTTGTGAAAAGGCTTTACCACATTGATTACATTCATAAGGTTTCTCTCCAGTATGTGTTCTTTTATGAATTTGGAGACTACTGTGACATGAAAAGGCTTTACCACATTGATTACATTCATGAGGCTTCTCTCCAAGATGTGTTCTTTTATGACTTTGGAGATTACTGTGTTGTGAAAAGGCTTTACCACATTGATTACATTCATAAGGTTTCTCTCCAGTATGTGTTCTTTTATGAATTTGGAGACTACTGTGACATGAAAAGGCTTTACCACATTGATTACATTCATGAGGCTTCTCTCCAGTATGTGTACTTTTATGTCTTTGGAGATAACTGTGATATGAAAAGGCTTTACCACATTGGTTATATTCATAAGGTTTCTCTCCAGTATGACTTCTTTCATGCCTGCAACAGTAATGGGCACATGTGTAAGCTTTACCACATTTATTAGCCTGATCAATCATTTTATCCATATGAATAAATTTTACAGTTGGTCTCATAATAAAGAACACTCAGATTTTATGCTTTTTATCACCTTGATGTTCACTGTTGTACTTGAAAATACCTGTGATAGTAAGAGTATTTACTACATGGCTCACATTTATAACATCCTTTTTCTATATGAGATTTCTACATGATGCATTCATAGGTCAGAATAAAATGGAACAACTAAGAGCATTAAAACTCTGATTGCATACTTAGTTTTTCCTGTAGTGTGCATCGCACCACAACAGCACTGTGAAACAGGATGAACAGAAGAACTGCAAACTTCTAGTACCCATAAAGATTTTCTGCAGTGTGAATTTGGGTAAAGTCAGAAAACCAATTAATTGTAAACACCTATCATATTCAGAAAGTCTACCAACGGCAGAATACTACATATCTTCTCATTGTTGTGAAATAGACAGAGGTTGTTTTTTTTTAGTATCCCTATGCTCACATGGTTTCATCCATTCTGACAACTGATACTGCCATTAAAAAAGCAGAACAAATGGAATGTTTCCACATTGAATTCATATGCATTGACTTTTTGTTCATTGTAGACGTGATTAATGTTTCTCCAAAATAACATTCTCGATTCTCATAAACTGACAAAACAATAAAATTAAAAATTTCACTATAAGAATACGAGTGTCACCAACTTTATCATGGACTATTTGATTATTAGAAGGTTATGGATACGATATATGTTTATCACTATTCAATGTGCAACATCTAAATATTATGAGACTATACAAATTGGTAGTTCCACAACATAGCTCTAATGGAGATACAAATCAATTAAAGGAATCTCTTAAGGCATTGTTTCCTTCTCTTCTTGCTTACAAAAATGTCTTGCAAACACCAATCAGATAACTGACATGGAGGTACATAGGTTTGGGAGAATATTATAATCATAGCTACAATAAAATGACTCATATTTTACAAACTTGCTGTCCTTTAGAGCATCCAGATCATATTAAAATTTTCTCACAGGCATATTTGTATTCGACTAAACATTAAAATTACCTTTCATAGCTGGGCAGTGGTGGTGCACACCTTTAATCCCAGCACTTGGGAGCCAGAGGCAGGCAGATTTCTGAGTTCGAGGCCAGCTGGTCTACAGAGTGAGTCCCAGGACAGCCAGGGCTACACAGAGAAACCCTGTCTTGAACCCCCCCCCCAAAATACCTTTCATGACATCTAGAAGTTTGATGTTGTTCTTCAGTATGATGGACTTCCAAATTATAGCCTAAAACCAAGGTACAAGAAAATCAATGATATGGTATTGGAATTAGACAAAATTCAAGTTACTCTGAATTTTCACAGCAATGAACCTGATTTATTCAACTCAATATTACTTGTTCTCTATTGAAATAAGAGATGATCATCAGTAACCCAGAAACATTTTTCCCTTATTTTGAGAAGCAAAAAAAAAAAAAAAAAAAAAATATCAGTCTTACCAATAGCAGTGAGGTTCCAGTAGGTCTCCAGCATCACATCTTTGTAGAGATTTTTCTGGGAAGGATCCAGCAAATTCCACTCTTCTGCAGTGAAGTTCACATGCACATCATCAAAACTCACTGCTTCCTAAAATATCACATACATGTGTACAACACAATGCACGATACTGACATCACTACAAAGTAACATTATGCTTTCTAGACAATATATTCTTATAATTCACATGATTCCTTCAATTATTTGCTGACACATGATTTATAATATAATCACCATGTTAGTTTAGAAGAAAGTTGAAATATTGACACTTGAACCCTTGAAACAGGGTTCACCTGTGTCACTCCTGAACCCTTAGAATAGGATATAGCCTTGCAACACAAATGGCAATCGAAAGGGATATGCAGGGGGAAACAGATCAACTGTACTGAGCATACATCTGAAAAGCTGGATGAACAATTACTAACTACAAAAGTGATGGGCAAGCTGTGTGTATTTGCTCATGTCTTTAATTGCAGAGGTACAGGCAGGTGGGTATCATTGAGCTGGATGCCAGCATGGTCTATGCAATGAGTTTCAGGACAGCAAAAGTTACATGTTAAGAACCTAACTCTGCTACAAAAATAAAGCAGGAAACAAAAATGACAGAATGAACTCACAGTTCTTTAATGAAGTTACTGCAAAGAATTATGCATTCACTGCAGTACTGTATTCATCTTGCAAAAACATGCAGAGAACTAGTTTAAACAGCAACATTAATTAAATTTTACTAGAAAGGAATGTATGTTTAAACAGTTAAAAATAGACAAGTGAAAATATTAGTAATGTATATGTTGATCAGAAATAAAGAACGTAGTTCAGGAGATATAGCTTAGGAGTTGAAAGCTCTTGCTGGTCTTCCACATAATCGTGGTCAATTTCTGACATACACATGTGGACCAACACCTGTCCATTTCTTCATGATCATAAATTCTGAGGCCATCTTCTGACAACAGTAAAGTTGAGGCACACATTCATGCACACATGTATAAAACACTTATTTATCCAAAATTTCAGAAGAAACACAAGAGTTAGGCAGAATATCATACACCTGCAATTCAATGACTCTGAAGAATCAGATAATATTAATGATGTGAGCAGAAGCCACCTGCAGAAATAGAATATAATCTATATATTTTGCTGAATTTCAAAATGAAAGATGTAGACTAAGAGCAGCACAAAATCATGTGCCTACTTAACAAATATATGTCAGGTGGCTTATGTGGTTCCTATATCTACAATTAGAACAGGAAGTGCTTCACAGGGAAATTTGGTCTAGAAAAGCAAAAACAGAATGAATATAGTTAAAATATAAAACCACCAGGTTTGCAAAATAGCATAGCATTGAACAGCAAATAAGTGCACACTATCTTATGTGATTTAAGGACAGAATCCAAATGGGGAATGTATGGGAGCATGAGAAGAGAGCAGAAGGATCAGATTCAACCACAACACTGGAGACACCCAGAACAAAATTTGTCCTGGCTGAGAGAAATTCAGGGGTAAATCTGCAGCAGAGACTGAAGGAATGGCCAATGAAAACTCATTCAATTGGAGACATACATGGACAAGCTCCAATCCATGACATTATTAAGAATACTCTTTGATGCTCCCACACAGGAGCATTGCATAATTGTCTATTGAGAGGCTCCACCCAGGAGCTGACTGAAGCAGTAGTGGATCCACAGTCAAACATTGCATAGACCTTGGTAACTCTAATGGAAGGGTTGGGGGAAGGATTGAGGGCCCTGAAGAGGATAGGAACTCCACAGGAAGACCAACAGACTCAACTAACCTTGATCCTTGGGGACATTCAGAGACTGAGCCACAAATACTAACACACACAAGCTGGACAAAGGACCCTGGCCCATAAGTAGCAGATGTGCAGCTCAATCTTCATGATGGTCCTACAACTACTGTATCAGGAGCTGTCCCAAAGCTGCTGTCTCTCATTGCAATTTGTTCCTTTAACTGGGCTGACACTTCTGGCCTCAGTAGCGAGGATGCATATAACCCAATATAGACTTGATACACCATCATGGGTACCCAGGGGCCCACATCCTCTCAAAGGACAAACAGAAGATACAGTAGAAAGTCTGTGAAGGCAGGCAACTTAGAGTAGGGACTCTACTAAGTTCATAGTCATTTTAATTACAAAAACTTAAAACTGGAAAGAATCCAGATGCCCCTCAACCAAAATATGGATATGGAAAATGTGGTTCACTTTTAAAATGAAACATTATTCAGCTATCAAATACAATGACATCATGAATTTTGCAGGCAAATGGATACAGCTAAATACTATCATCTCTCTGTGGTAACCTAGATTTAAAAGCACGTGCATGTATGTACTCACAAGTGAATAATAATTATAAAATACAGGAAACCCACACTATGCTCCATAGATACAAAGAAACTAAACAAGAAGGAAGGCCCAAATGAGAATGGTTGAATTATTCCCACTCAGAAGGGGAATAAGCAATCATAGGAGGCAGATGGAAGAGAGAGAACTGGATGGGAGAGCAGATAAGAAAGAGGAATCGGGTAGAATCAGCAACAGGTGTGGTGAGATACAAGGGAGGGCCAGAGGGGGAAAATGAATCAAAATCTGCAGCTGCCTGGGGAAGGGAGTGGCTATATTTAGGATGTGCCAGAGAGCATGAATTGGAGGGTGACAAGGAGTCTATGGGGTTGATCTTAGCTGAGATGCATAGCAGTGAAATATGGATGGTGAAAAGGCCACATCTCCAGTCAGGCAGGAACCCCCAGTGGAGACTTAAAGACACCAACCAATACAAAAACCTTTCTACCCAATATTTGTTCTTATCCACAAGAATGCAATCTACAACATAGATTCTGTACAGCAGCAAAATAACCCTTTGATACCATGTTGTTGTTCTAACTTGCTTCTCTGCTGCTGTGATTGAATCTCCTAAGCAAAAGCCTCTCAGGTAATAAATGGTTGTTCTGCATGGTTCAGTCAGATCACAGTCCATTATTTTGGGAGCTAGGTTAGAAAATGAAGGCAAAAAGCATGGAAAAACACTGTCTCCTGGCTTGCTCTCTTGCTTGGTCACTGTCTCATGCTTAGCCTGCTCTCTCATCCAGCTCAGGACCACTTGCTCAGGGATATTGCCATACTCAGTGGAAGAGCCTTCCTAATCAATCATCAACACTATCTTTCACAGACATAGCAACCAGCCATTCTGATGAGGACACACCCTCGATTGAGGCTCCTTCAGATGACTGTAGCTCTGAAGTGCTGAAAATTTAAGACAACTATGACACAGACACAATAATAAATAAGAAAGTTGTAACATCCCAAAACCAATGGGCTAACCATATCAATACAAGAGGCCATGCTACCCCATGAAAAAGTTGGAGTTGTGGCTGAGCAAGGACAAAATAGGGATGTCACCTGGCTCAGAGCAGGGAAGGATACACTGGAATGGGGACCTCAGAGACTGTGCTGCTCTGGGGTGAGGTGTCTTTAACACTGGGTTCCCAGGCCAGTGCTACCAAAGATGTGGCTAAAGCAGCTGGAAGGTGGACAGAAAAGCAGATTGTCCAACACAACTCAAATGACCACCAACAAAGGTCAGGATCTCTGGTCCAAGGAAGATATGCTAAATTTGTTAGAATAGATGAAGAATGACTTTCCATCTTATGACAGCTCCAAGTTCAAAACTACAGAGTCACATATGGACTGGGCAGAGGGTAGTTCATGAGGTGGGAAATGAGATCTTTCTCTTTCCACGCTATAAAACAAGGTATTCAGAGCCTGACTTTGCCCAGGATGCTGTCTGGAAGAGCTCTCTGTCATGGACTAGTCAATGGGTCTAGGTTCTGTTGTTAAGAAGGATTTAACCCAAGGTGTGGGGCTAGTAACTAAATCGACTAGGGTGGAGTCTGTCTTATTTCATCAATGAGAGAATAACAAAGTGCCACACACAAAATAAACAGCCACAAGGGGACAGTAAAGGCTACCCAGCCGATTCTACCACTTGGACAGTGAAGAAAATGAAGACAGGCAGGTAGCTGTGAGCACTGTAGCAGGGTTCCAAGTCTTCTCTACCCTTACCAGAAATTAAGACCAGAGAAACACTGTCCACTATACCAGGCTCTAAAACATCTTTGAAGCCCTTTGGGGCTGCAACTGTCCAGCATATCCAGTATAGCAGGGTTCCAGGTTCAATTTAGTCATCTCCCTCCACATATACTCAAGAAAAACCTGAAAACCAAGGCACACACAAAAATCTGGCAGAGAAGTCACTGACACAGGCAGAACAATGGTTCATCTTAACAACCGGCCTTTCAATCCTTTAGTTGGGAATTCTGAGTATCTTGGGTCAATGCACTAAGATGTTATGTCCAAGCCACAGAGAACACAATGACCAACAAGGAGCCTATTGCAATGCAAACACATGGAGATCTTTATTATGAGCTCTGTAATAAAGATTTTCACCAGTCAGCCTCACGTGAGATCGAAACTGAGAGTCTAGAGATGCTGGGTATTTATTGTAGTTACAGCAAGATTAAGACATTAATACACAGGTCAGCAACTTAATATTTTTAAAAGTACATGTCCGGCATAATCTGCAGGAACCAATCAAGGGGGCAAAACCATCTGACAACCATGATGGGTAGACTAACTTTTTTTCTGTAAGGTGAATTAGTTATCTACATGAAGCTTAACCCTGCAGTTATACCTTGACTGGCTGTGGACAAGGTGGGCTTGTCATAGGATATTTGCTCAAGTGGACTTTGTGCACTCTCAGAAACAGAATTGATTGTGCTTTACAAACTCATCTTTGTGCCTGAGGTCCTGATTATTGAAAGATGCTCCTGTTCAACCACAAGCCACGCTTGGCAGTAGAAGAGGAACTTTGTCCAAAGACCTACCTCACTATCTGTTACTGCAGATCCTAATATCAGTTGCACTTACTCTGAGACAGAATACCAGTGGAAGTTGCCTCTCCACCTGTGCATGCCACTTATAGATAAGATAGACAATCTCCACCTGCCCTTCCTTTCCTGCCTCATCCATGTGTCTCAGCCCCTCTTGGGCAGACAGTCCCTGTTCAACCACATGCTTTACCTGCCAGGACACAGGTAAGCTTTCTATAGATCTACCACACTGTCTGTTATCCCAGATGCAATGATCACAGTTTCCCCTAGCACTGTACTAAACACCAGAGGCAGCTTTACCTCTGTCCTGACTATGTCAGCCTGTGGATGCTAAGATCATCTCTTCATGCCCACCTCTTCTCCCTGCTCCCAACATTAGCAAGCATTCTTTATTGAGGATACCCACCAAACATATCAGTAAAAGAGGCAACACTCAGGCAACTTTCTCTGTAAATCCAGACATCAAACAGCAACCCAGGATCAAAACTCCCACCCAAGCAAGACAAATCCAGAAATCAGTACTGAGATAATAATCACTTCAAACTCGGAGGCCTAGACACCAGCATAAGAATATAATAAATAACAGCCAGAAAAAAATAAGTCACCAAAAGTGCCAACCTATCCTATCACAGCAGGTCCTGAGAAATTAAAACATGCAACAGATATGGTGCAAAAGAGGTTGTTTGGGGGCAGGGAGACGAGTGAGAACCTGGGGAAGAAATAGAGGCACAGAAGAGGATGTGCAGACAGACAGACAGACAGACAGACAGGGGGCAGAGAGAGAGCCCTAAGAGTAAACAAAGAGAATAGAATGGGACATGAACTGAGACAGGGAAAAACAGAGAGAGCTGTGTACCTGGTGGTCCCTGTATATAAAGCACACCTGACAATACCAGCAGGTGATGGAGGCAGGGACTGACTTAAGCTGTTGCTAACTCCCTGAGAGCAGAGCATTGAAAGTGCCTGTGCACTGACAACTACAGAGACAAGGTTCACTCAGAGAACAGGAAAGAAAGAGAGAATCTCAGACATTAAAGATGAATATGACAAAATGGATACATCATCAAAAAATGTGGATTTGAAAAGTTTTCTGGCCCTAAACAACCAAAAATTCTGAAACATATGAGAAGGGAAAACTACAGATGATTGGAATAGAGAAAGGTGACTATCAGCACAAAGGGCTGATAAAAATTATTTTCAATGAAATCATAAAGGAAACTTCCTAAACCAAAGAAGATTACTGTTAATGTACAAGAAGCATCCAAAACACACAACATATTGGAGAAAAACAAAAGTCCCTTTACCACATAATAATCAAACACTAAACGTAAAAAATAAAACAACATAAAAAACTGTTCCAGAAAAAAATTAATAAAAACTAAACAAAACAAAACCAAGTAACATATAAAAGCAGATCTATTAGATTTATGTTGTCTTCTTAATGTATACTATAAAAGACAGAAGAGTTTGGACACATGAGATGCAGAGTCAGAGAAACCACCCTTGTTTCTACAGGAAAGTAACTGGTCCAAATGTTTTGTGCAGATTCAGAATCAGTCATGATAGTGATGTTACTCAGAGGTCACCTCCTGATCTAACATGTGAGCAGCATCATCAGGGACCTCACAGGTGGTCACATCTGGCTGATGCTTCCCATGCAGCCCCAGAGAGGACCCAGCACCCCAGCTCCCACTGCTTAGCCACCTGCCCCTACCCATTGTGGGCAGTGATCCTGTGCTCACCATGACTCGATTTCAGAAATTCCCTGAGGTCTCCACACAGCACCAGACAGCAGGGCTCAGAGAAGGGCACAGATGACCATTCAAACCTGCACAGGCACAGTGAACTTGCAGACTGGCACCCGGAAGAACCCGCCTCCTTGTCTGATTGGCAGGTCTGGCTGGAAGCCTTGATTGGCCAGTGAGTCTTAGCATTCCTCAAGGTTAAACTGAGCTTCCGGTCCAGGGTCAGACTTTTTCCAGAGCTGGGGGGGGGGGTTGGACCCCATTAGCATTTGTTTCTGTCTTCAAAGAGGAATCTCATCCCACCCAGCCCTGGGGGAGAACCCAGCATTCCAGCTCTGGCTGTTCAGCTGCCTGCTCCTCCCCTCTGAGAGCAATGATTCTGCAGATACTAGGACCTGACTCCAAACCTTACCTGAGTTTTCCTCACAGCACTTGCCTTCTTCTTCCTGTAATCAAGGTGAACAGCTTCCATACCCCAGTACTCAGTGTGCAGTGGAGGCATCAATCTGACCCACAAGGGGAAGGATGTTCCAGCTATTTCTTAGCATTCTGTCTAAAGTCCACCCCAGTTACCTGGCAACAGCTAGGTATGCTCCTCCCCACGGTTACCTGGCAAATACAGTGTAGGACTGATGCCCTGTAAACGTGGCTACTTGCCCCTTCCTCTCATTTGATCTCTTGATCTCTTGTTCTCTTTTTCTCTTGCCCTCTTGGGCTCTTCCCTTCCCACCTCTCTCTCCACATGCTCATGCCTGACCTCTACTTCTCTACTCTGCCTCTCTCCGCTTTTCTCTGCCTCTACTACCCTATTAACTCCCCACTCCATGTCCTGAATAAACTATATTCTATACTGTACTGTCTTGTGGTGGGTGGCTTCTGGGGAAGAGCTGTCTCAGCATGAGGCATGGTCCTTCCAGGGGAAGAAATATCTCAGCAGGAGGCATGAGCCTGCTGAGACATCCCCTTCCCCCACACCTCCCCTCACACCCATAGAACATATTCCATCTCTCTTTAAAGAGAGGTAACTATGGGGAGGAGGATACCTGGCTGTCACCAGGTAACTGTGAGGTAGAGTTTAAGACAGAATGATAACACCATTAACACTAAAGAGGGATTTTAGGAAACAAGAGACTTATTTTGTGGCTTCATGCTGGGCTCAGGGAAACTGACACTTCCTTTTACCAGATGATAGGTTTCAATCAACCCTGGAAAAAAATCCAGGTTTATAAGGGAAACACAGTTAAGCACTACTGTTAGCCAGTACATCAGTGGCAAAGTGCAGAAAAACCTGAGTTGTATTAGTACAGGTTCTCTTGAAAAACATATCTCAAATCTTAGAGAGAATGAATCTTTCTATGTATGTAAAAAGGGGATTTAATAGAATTTCCCAATAAAGGCTGTTAGACAAGGTAAATTAGAAAAACAAGGACTGGTTATTTTCATGATGCAGGATATTACAGCTGATATGCAGTGTATATGGGATTCTGAAGAGAGAAGTACTTTGTAATGCCAGTCTTAAAACACAAACAAATCACGTTTGCTTTGTAAAAATGTCAGGCAAGTACAAAAAACAAAAACACTGCCCTGTCCAATGTCCTTTATATATGTAGGTTGTCAAAAGAATCTGTAGCCCAGATTAAAGGTGAATCTGAACATCTCAAAAGAGCAAGATTAATACAGGGTTTCTCACTTCAAAATTAAATTAAACTTGTTAAGTTGACCCTAGTTCCTTTTTGTTCCTAATGAATATAAACTTAAAAATTGATATGAAAGGACAAAAATATATTTAATCAACATATCCACACAAGGATATGTTGGACAATAAATATAAAATGATAATATGGGTCTGAATCTTTCCTTGGAATGGGTAACATGTTTTAAAGAGTTTACTACTCCTAGTCCAGAAGATGTTATTAATACTGGACATTGTCCTCACTCAATTTACACTTTGACACATACTTGTATCTTCTTATGTCCACATAAAAACAATAACCAGTTAATAATAATGCCTAATATTATACAGTTCTCATCCATACAACTTCATATCCATTTGTTTAAGTAGGTGGAATTTTGTCATAATACCACCATTTCTTTAATACCATTGTGTACCATTGATCACAGGATTTAGCTTCATTCAACTTCCTGGTGAGATTTTCTCTTTGAAGCTAACATTTCATATTTTTCCTTTCTAAGATTACTAAGCATGATCAAAACAATCACTGTGAGAGTAAACACAGGCCAAAGGCTATGCTTGGCTTTCCTGAGACTTCCTTTGTCAATGCAATTAACAAAATAAACCTCTTTACCTTCAGATGAGAGCAAAACAGAGCAACATTCTTCAGCAAAACATTATAAAAACTATATAAAAAGTTCAACCCACCCTTAGTACATATGTGTTCTACTAGGATGGCACATGAAGTTCCACTTAATACATGTACAAATCCAAAGTCTAAAAACCCACATTGCTTCCAACAAAAGCATGGTCAGGCCTACCAATAAGAATACTTAAGGCTGGGGTACCAACTTCTGTCTCAGAATTTCCATTGCTAAGAAGAGACACTGTCACCAAAGCAACTGTTTTAAAGGCAAATAGTTAATTGGGTTTGTCTTACACTTTCAAGTGTTTAGTTCATGACCAACATAGCAGGAAGAATGTCAGCATGCAGGCAGCCATGATGCTGGAGAAGGAGCTGAGAGTTTTGCATTTTCATGAGAGGGCAGTCAGGAAGAGACTGTCTTCCAGCTGAGTGTTAGCAGAGTCTGTTTTTTACTGGCCAGAGCTCCAAAGACCACCACCATAGGCGTTCACTTCCTTCAAACAGTAATATCTACTCCCACAAGGCCAAACATACTAACATTGTCACTTTTTAGGGACAAGCATGTTCAAATCACCACAGTTTATTCCTATTATAAATTCTTTCATGCATTTAAATAGGATTAGGACATACAGATGCTTTACCACATTGATTACTCTCAGAAGGTTTCTCTCGAGTACGTGTTGATGTTTGTATTCAGAGAATACTGTGGCATATAAAGGATTTTCCAACTTGAGGACATTCACAAGATTTCTGTCCAATTTGTGGTCTTTTATGTCTTTGGAGACGACAGTGATAGGCACAGGCTTCTCCACATTTGTTACATTTGTAAGGTTTCTCTAAAATGTGTGCCACTTGAAGTATTTGGAGAGTACATTGTCATGCAAAGACTTTACCTCATTCATGACATTCATGCACTTTTTCTACAGTATGTGTTCTTTTATGGATCTGGTGATTCCTGTGACATGCAAGGGCTTAGCACCTTGATGACACTGAGTCATTCTCTTGAATGTGTTCTATGATGTAGTCTCAGATAAAACTGAATTGTCAGTTTTTCCACAGTGATTACATTAATGAGGCTTCTCTCCAATGTGATTTCTTTGTGTGTGTGTAAAGAACTATGACATGCAAAGGCTTTACCACATTGTTAATATTCAAGCAGGTTTCTCTCTGGTATGTGGTCTCTCCTGTCACTGCAGATGATTGTGACTTGCAAATGCTTTACAACACTGATTATATTCATAAGGTTTCTCTCTTGTACCTGTTCTTTTATAACAATGGAGATGCTAAAGTTGTGAAAACTCTTTACCACATTGATCACATTCATGAAGTTTCTTCCAATGTGGGATCTTTTATGTTTTCGAGATTAGTGGGACATGCAAAGGCTTTAGCACAAGGATTATATTCATAGTTCTGTCAAATATGGGTTCTTTTATGTTTTTAGGAAAAATCCTTGTGGAAAGGCTTTCACCACAATGATCACATTCATTGGTTTCTTTCCAATATAGGTTCTCTTATGCTTTTGAAAACAAAAACTTTGTGAAAAGGCTTTTACTATCTGAATTACATTCAAACAGTTTCTCTCCAGTATGTGATCATTTAGGTCTTTGGAACCTTCTCACTTATAAATTGTTTTTTCCACATTGACTACATGACTAAGGTTTCTCTCTGGTATGTTTTCTTTTATGTCTTTGGAGATGAACATTTTGTGTAAAGCCTTTACCACATTGATTACATTGATAATGTTACTCTCCAGTATGTGTTCTTAAATGTATGTGGAGAAGACTATGACTTGAAAGGGCTTTAGCACATTGATTACATTCATAATGTTTCTCTCTGGTATGTGTTCTTTTATGACTTTGGAGATGACTGTGACATGAAAAGGCTTTACCACATTGATTACATTCATAAGGTTTCTCTCCAGTATGTGTTCTTTTATGACTTTGGAGATTACTGTGACTTGAAAAGGCTTTACCACATTGATTACATTCATAAGGTTTCTCTCCAGTATGTGCTCTCTTATGATATTGGAGATGACTGTGATATGAAAAGGCTTTGCCACATTGATTACATTCATAAGGTTTCTCTCCGGTATGTGTCCTTTTATGCATTTGGAGATGACTTTGTTGTTTAAAGCCTTTACCACATTGATTACATTCATGAGGTTTCTCTCCAGTATGTGTTATTTTATGTCTTTGGAGATGACTATAATATGAAAAGGCTTTACCACACTGATTACATTCATAAGATTTCTCTCCAATATGTGTTCTTTTATGTCTTTGGAGATGACTGTGCCTTGAAAAGGCTTTACTACTTTGGTTACATTCATAAGGTTTCTCTCCAGCATAACTTTTTTCATGCCTGCAACAGTAATAGGCACATGTGAAAGCTTTACCACATTCTTTAGCCTGATCAATCATTTTATCAATATGAATAAATTTTACAGTTGGTCTAATAATAAAGAACACTCAAATCTTGAGGTTTTATCACTTTGATGTTCATGGTTGTACTTGCTCACTGTGGGTTGCATTATTTCTTTGAAAATACCTGTGATGGTAAGAATATTTATTACCTGGCTCACATTTACAGAATCCTTTTTCTATATGAGATTTCTATATGATGGTTTTTACATGTCATAAGAAATATGGGATTACTCAGAGCATTAAAACACTGATTGCATTCTTAGTTTTTGCTGTAGTGTGCATCACACCACAACATCACTGTGAACCAAGGTTTAACAAAAGAATTTACATATTTCCAGTACCAACAGAGATTTTCTGCAGTGTGACTTTGGGGATATCCCCAGTAAAGTCAGAAAACCAATTAATTACTAACATTTATCAATTCAAAAATTCTACCAAAGGCAGAATACTACATATCTTTTTATTGTTTTGAAGTAGATAGATGTATGTTGTTTCTTTTAGTATCTCTATGCTCACATGGTTTCATCAATTCTGACTATTTATACACCCATTAAAAAAGAAGAACAAGCCGGGTGGCGCACGCCTTTAATCCCAGCACTTAGGAGGCAGAGGCAGGCGGATTTCTGCGTTCGAGGCTAGCCTGGTCTACAGAGTGAGTTCCAGAACAGCCAGGACTACACAGAGAAACCCTGTCTCAAAAAAAAAAAAAAAACCCAAAAAAAAGCAAAAAAGAAGAACAAATGAAAGGTTTTCACATTGAATTCACACACATTGACTTTTTGTTCATTGTAGACATGATTAATGTTTCTCCAGGACAACATTCTTGACTCTGATAAAATGACCTCACCATAAACTTAGAAATTTCACTACAAGTATATGAGTATCCCGAACTTTATCATGGACTATTTGCTTATTAGAAAGTTATGGATACATGTTTATCATTATTCAATTTTCAACATCTAAATATTATGAGACTATACAAATTGGTAGTTCCACAATATAGTTCTAATGGAGATAAAAATCAAATAAAGGAATCACTTAAGGCATTGTTTCCTGTTCTTCTTTCTTATGCAATTGCCTTGCAAACACCCATCAGATAACTGACATTGAGGTACACAGTTTTGGAAGAATATTATAATCATAGCCACATTAAAGAGACTGATATTTTACACACTTGCTTTCCTTTAGTGCTTCCTAATAATATTAAAATTTTCTCACAGGCATATTTGCATTAGTTTAACATTAAAATTACCTTTCATGACTTCTAGAAGTTTGATGTTGTTCTTCAGTATGACTGGCTTCCAAATTATAGTCTGAAACCAAGGTACCAAAAAATGAATGATATGGTATTGGAATTAGGCAAAATTCAAGTTACTCTGAATTTTCACAGCAATGAACCTGATTTATTCAACTCAATATTACTTGTTCTCTACTGAAATAAGAGATGATCATCAGTAACCAAGAAACATGTTTCCCTTATTTGGAGATGCAAAACAAAACAAAAAAAAACCTTCATAGTCTTACCTAAAGTAGTGAGATTCCAGTAGGTCTCAAGCATCACATCTTTGTAGAGATTCTTCTGGGAAGGATCCAGCAAATTCCACTCTTGCTCAGTGAAGTTCACATGCACATCATCATAAGTCACTGCGTCCTAAAATATCTGATAAATGTGTACAACAGAAAGCCTAATACTGACATCACTACAATGTAAAGTTATGCTTCCTAGACAATATATTCTTATAATTCACGTGATTCCTCCACTTATTTTCTGACACACAAATTATAATATAATCACCATGCCAGTTTAGAAGAAACTTGAAATATTGACACTTGAACCCTTCACACGGGGTTTCACCAGTGTCTCTCCTGAACCCTTTGAATAGATTATAGCCTTGCAAGACAAATGGCAATTGAGAGGGATATGCAGGGGAAACAGATCAACTGTACTGAGCAAACATCTGAAAAAATGTGTGAACAATTACTAACTAGAAAAGTGATAGGCAAAGGGTGTGTATTTGCTCATGTCTTTAATCACAGAGGTACCAGCAGGTGTATGTCATTGAGCTGGATGCCAGCACAGTCTATAAAATGAGTTTCAGGAGAGCAAAATTTACATGTTAAGAACCTCACTCTGCTACAAAAATAAACCAGGAAACAAAAATGATAGAATGAACTCACAGTTCTTTACTGAAGTTATTGCAAGGAATTATGCAATCACTGCAGTTCTGTATTCATCTTGCATAAACATAAAGTGAGCCAGTTCAAACAGCAACATTAATTAAATTTTACTAACAGGAAATGCATGTTTAAACAGTTAAAAATAGACTGATGAAAATATTAGTAATGTATATATTTTTGGTTATTTTTTGTTTTTGTTTCTTTATTTTTTTGTTTTTTCGAGACAGGGTTTCTCTATGTAGCTCTGGCTGTCCTGAAACCCACTTTTTAGACCAGGCTGGCCTCAAACTCAGAAAACCACCTGCCTTTGCCTCTTATGTGCTGAGATTAAAGGAATCCACCACCACTGCCTGTCAACAATGACACATATTAACAGGCAACCTTTCAACACTTCAGCTGGGATTCTTGAGTGTTTTGGGGTTCCAGTCCATGCACCAAGATATTGTGTTCAACTCACTGGCACCCCAGAGACCACCAAGAACCTATTGCAATGCAAATACATAAAGGTCTGTACTATGAGCTCGGTAACAAGAATTTGCACCAGTCAATCTCACATCAGGTCCAAACTGAGAGACCAAGTCTAGGGGTGCTGAGTATTTATTGTAGTTACAGCAAGATTGGGCATTAACATACAGGTCAGCAACTTAATTCTTTTAGAAACAGCATGTCTGTCATAATTGGCAAGAACAAACCAGGGGACAAAACCTTCTGACAACTATGATGGTTAGGATAACTTTATTTTTCCTCTTTAAGGTTTATTAGTTATCTATATGTAGCTAAACCCTGCTGTTGTACCTTGACTGGCTGTTGATAACTGGGTTTTGTCATAGGATGTTTGTTCACGTGGACTTTGTGCAATCTCAAAAACAGAGTTGGTTGCACTTCATAAACTCATCTTGTTGACTAAGCCCCTTATTATCAAAAGATACTACTGTTTACCTGCAAGCAATGCCTGACAGTAGAACGGGTTCTTTTTTTTTTTGTTTTTTTTTTTTTTTTTTTTTTTGGTTTTTCGAGACACGGTTTCTCTGTGTAGCTCTGGCTGTCCTGGACCTCACTCTGTAGACCAGGCTAGCCTCGAACTCAGAAATCTGCCTGCCTCTGCCTCCCGAGTGCTGGGATTAAAGGCGTGCACGCCACCACTGCCTGGCTAGAACGGGTTCTTTATCCAAAAGCCTACCTCACTGTTAGTGCAATCCCTAATATCAGTTGAGCTTACAACTGGCACACAATAGAAGTAGTCCTCACCATTGGAAAAGAATACTAGTGGAAATTACCTCTCCCTTTGTGCATGCCTCCTGAAGATACTGCAGACAATCCCCACTTGCCCTTCCTTTCCTGCCTCATCCCTGTATCATAGCCCCCACTTGGGCACATAGTACCTGTTCACCAACATTCCATGCCTGAAAGAACACAAGGAAACATTTCCATAGATCTACCACACTATTTGTTATCCCAAATGTGATTTTCACAGTTCCCTCTAGTACTGTGCTAAACACCAGAAGCAGCTCAACCCCGCTAATGAAAAAGTCTCCTTGTAGATTACTAAGATCATCTCTTCCTGCCCACCTCTTCTCCCAGCTTTCAACATTAGCATTGAACATATCAAACAGGTCAGTAAAAGAGGCAACACTCAGCCAAGGCTCTCTGCAAATCCATACATTAAACAACAACTCAGGAACAAAACTAACACCAAAATAAGTCTAGAAAATTTATTAATGAAATCATAAATAAAAAATTTTCTAAACAAAGAAGAAGATGACTATTAAGGTACAGGAAGCATCTAAAATGCCAAATAAATTGGGAAAAAAACGTCCATTTACCACATTGTAATCGAACACTAAACATATAATGTCAAGAAATATAAAAAACTGCAACAGAAAAAAATTAACAAAAACTAAACAAACAAAAATCCAAGTAACATATAAAAGCAGATCTATTAGGTTCATACCTGTCTTCTTATTTTATACTATAAAAGACAAAAGGTTTTGGACACATGTGCTGCAGAGTCAGACAAACCACCCGTGTTTCTACAAGAAAGCAACTCGTCCAAATGTTTTGTGCAGATTCAGAATCAGCCAAGATAGTGAAGTTACTCAGAGGTCACCTCCTGATCTAACACAGGAAGAGCAGCACCAGGGAACTCACATGTCGTCACATCTGGCTGATGCTTCCCATGCAGCCCCAGAGAGGACCCAGCACCCCCAACTCCCACTGCTCAGCGGCCTGCCGCTACCCATTGTGGGCAGTGACCCTGTGCTCACCATGACTCGATTTCAGAGCTTCCCTGAGGTCTCCACACAGCACCCACAGCAGAGCTCAGATCAGGGCACATATGACTATTCAAGCCTGCACAGGCACAGCAAACTTGCAAACTGGCACCCGGAAGAACATGCCTCCTTGTCTGATTGGCAGGTCTGCCTGAGAGTCTTGATTGGCCAGTGAGTCTTACCACTCCTCAAGGTTAAAGTGTGCATCCAGACCAGGGTCAGACCTTTTCCAGAGCTCAGGAGGGGTTTGCACTCCATTAGCTTTTGTTTCTGCCTTCAAAGAGGAGTCTCACCCCATCCAGCCCTGGGGGAGAACCCAGCATTCCAGCTCTGGCTGTTCAACTGCCTTCTCCTCCCCTCTGAGAGCAATGATCCTGCACCTACAAGGACCTGACTCCAGACCTTACCTGAGCTTTCCTCACAACACTTGCCTTCTTCTTCCTGTAATCAGGGTGAACAGCTTCCATAGCCCAGTACTCAGTGTGCAGTGGAGGTATCAATCTGACCCACAAGTCGAAGGATGCACTGGTTATTTCTTTAGAATTCTGTTTAAACTCCACCCCAGTTACCTGGCAACAGCCAGGTATGCTCCTCCCCATGGTTACCTGGCAACAGCCAGGTAGGACTGAGCCCCTGTAAAGGTGGCTGCTTGCCCTTTCCTCCCCCTTTTGATCTATTGCTCTCTCTTTATCTTGCCATCTTAGGTTCATCAATTGCCCACTCTCTCCCATTCCCCTCCCCACTCTTTCTCCACATGCTCAAGCCAGCCCTCTACTTTTCTACTTTCTGCCTGTCTCTGTCTTTCCTTGCCTCTACTACCCTCTTAACTCCCCTCCCCATGTCCTAAATATACTATATTCTATACTATAGTGTCATCTGGCTGGCTCCTCAGGGAGAAAAGATATCTCAGCCTGAGTCAAGAGTCTGCTGAGACATCCCTTTACCCCACACCTCCCCCCAAATACATAGAAGACATTCAGTCTCTCTTTAAAGAGGTAACTATAGGGAGCCGCATACCTGGTTGTCACCGGGTAACTGTGAGGTAGAGTTTTAGACAGAATGCTAACACTAAAGAGGGATTTTAGGAAACAAGAGTCTAGTTTTGTGGCTTCATGCTGGGCTTAGGGAAACAGCAGCTTCCTTTCACCAGATGACAGGTATCAATCAACCCTGAAGAAAATCCAGAATCATAAAGGGAAACACAGGTGAGCACTATTGGTACCCAGCACATCTTCATTAGTGGAAAAGTGGAGAAAAACAACAGTTGTATTAGTACAGGTTCTGTAGATAAACATAGCTCAAATCATAGAATAAATCTTTCTATACAGAAAGGCTATTTAATAGAATGTCCCAATAAATGCTGTTAGACAAGGGAAATTAGAAAATCAAGGACTGGTTGATTGCATGCTGCAGGATATTACAGCTGATCTTCAGTGTATGCCAGAATTCTGAAGAAATAAGTACTTACTAATACCAATTTTAAAATGCAAATAAACAGATCATCTTTGTTTTGTACAAAAAAGTAGGGCAAATACAAAAAACAAAAACACGGCCCTGTTCAATGTCCTTTATATATGTAGGTTGTCAAAAGAATCTATAGCCCAGATTAAAGGTGGATCTGAACATCTCAAAACATCAAGATTAACAAAGGGTTTCTCACTTCAAAAATTGTAATAAAAATATGCCCCACAACAAGCAGGATTTGAGTTAGGGTCAGAGGATTAGGCAATCATGGATAGGATTAGGATAAGGGTTTGTAGAATTTGATTTAGGAGGTCAAGAAATTCAGAGGTGAAGGTTAGGATAGGGTTAGGCTCACGGTTAAGGTTAAGGTGGCCACCATTATTCTCGATGGTCAAACTGAGTCAATATTATCCCTATTACACAAAGAAGAAACATCAGGCTTACAAGGTATTCAATTTATATCTTAATGGTTTGTTTTATTCTTATTCAGATAGCTTCTCTCTTACTTAGAGAAAGGCTTCTCAAAAGAACCTAAAAGTTTTTCCAGCCATTTGCCTCCAAAACTAGCAAAGGAAGCAAAGACTTTGATATTCACAGAACCCCACAGACAATCAAAGGATAAGTTGCCAAGAGCCACACAGCCTGCTGCCAGCAAAGAACATTTATGCTACCCTATGCTGGGTCTCACTGTCAGCTATTGCTGCAGTTAATTTTCCTCTGAGATAAAATGCCCTTCAGTACTCTTCTGCAATAGACATGTCTGGTTTACTTTCTGCCCAAACTAAAAATGTGCTTACTAAACATTTCTATGTGAAGTTTTCACTTGACAATGAAAATTCTGAAACAGTAATCCCAGACAAGCAATAGACACAAAGTCATGGCTTATAAATTTTGAATTTTTATTAATTACATGTAGAATATACACCTGAGACATGGTTTGTTATTCACATCATATATTTAATAGCCAATGAATTGCAAGTAAATTAAACTTGTTAACTTGACCCTAGTTCATTTTGTCCCTGATGAAAATAAAAATTAATATGAAAGGATAAAAATATATTTAATCAACATATCCATCCACACAGGAACAATAAATATAAAATGATAATATGGGTCTGAATCTTTCCTTGGAATAGGTAACATGTTTTAAAAAGTTTACTATTCCTAGACCAGAAGATGTTATTAATACTGGACATTGTCCTCACTCATACAAGACTAACATATCTATGTTTTTAATTATGATACAAACATATTTTAAATTTTATGCAAGCATAAACATGTTAATAATTTAAAAGATATTTATATCTAGTAAAACCTCTTTAAAAACAGATAAATATACAAAGATAGGCAGATCCAGCACAGGGCTTATCTTATCTTCTAAATTAAACCACAACCATTTTCATACCTTCAGCTCTGTTGAATTAAAATAATCACAGCAGAGCTTTTTAAGTGTTACTAAACCTCTATCGAAAAAATGGCCTGGCTGGCCAGTATTTGTACAAGTTAGAAGGAGAATAACTATTTAGGTTATGTAAATTTGTCTCCAGATGTACTGAGTAAAGTATTCTTAATGTGACTCATTGCAGGATGTCTACAGTCTCATAAGAAACACTTTGTCAATTTTCTATATGTAAAACCAATTATTTCACTATTATGCTAAGTAGAAAAAACAAAAAATTCTAATAAGGGAATAATTCCTCTAAGGGGAAAAATTTCAAGGCAGGGGCTGGGGTGTGGGGCAAGAAAGAAGGAACAATGATGTTGTCTTTGTCTTCAGCACATATACATGGTCACATGTTACAAAGATCACCACAACTTCACACCAAAAAATCAAATCATCAATACAATCCTAACATACTTTGTTGTTGTTGTTGGTGGTGGTGGTGGTTGCTTGTTTATTTTTAAGTATATTCCAGAAATATGCTTTCTTTGATCTGCACACCTTAGAGATGATTAAGTATGTCTAAGTAAAATGGAAAATCTAGCACACACAGGTATGGTTTTCCCCATTGCTGTTTTTGTTCCATATAACTAGGAGGATCCTCAGACATAACTCTGTAACAGGAAAATGAATAACAGAAGCTTAATGAGCACCCTAGTTCTGTTCCTGCCTGTCCTGTTTCTGTCTTACATATGCTCAAGTCCCATCAACCTCAGGGCAAGCCTAACAGTCATCCATAACTCTAATTTCAGCAGATCTGACCCCTTCATCTGGCTTTTGAATGCATCAGACATGCACAGGTTTCACAGACAGAAAGGCAGGTAGAGAGGCAGGCAGGTAATAGTCCCACCCTCAACCCACTTGTACCTCCTTCCCAACACACACACACACACACACAGAGAGAGAGAGAGAGAGAGAGAGAGAGAGAGAGAGAGAGAGTGAGAGAGAGAGAGAGACAGAGAGACAGAGAGACAGAGAGACAGAGAGAGACAGAATAATAAAACCAGGTCAATTAGATCATTTTATTATCCATTTTTTAAATAAAATGCATAATAAAAGATCAATATAATCAGTCATCCTGGAACTCTGTGTGCCGGGCAGACTTACTTAGTTAGACAGTGAAAATACATAAAAAAGGATATCAACATAAATATCATTCATTGTCCTGGAACTCCATGAATCTTTCTAGGTAGACCTGGTTTCAAATATCCGTGGTTCCAGACTAAGCCAGTTTATGCAGTGAATTCACAGACAACCAGAAATACATGGAGAGAAATTTCACCACCATCTCAGTCTATGTAACCAACCTTTAACAACAGTCCACAAACACGTGATAGTAAAATGAAATCCTAGAGCAAATTTATGGTGCTAGTTTTATGTCTAAGGATGACACACAATCAGAGCTGAAACACAATCAGTCAAAAAGTCTTTAGTAAAACCCAACTGGCCTTCCTTACCAAAGTTCTACAGACAATAGGACTAAACAAATCATGTCTCTGTATATTAAAAGCCAAAATATTTTGTTGTTGTTTCATTTCTGGAAAGAGCTCCTCTTTGTTTAGCCTCAGCTTTCCTGTATCTTCATCTGTAGACTAGGTTAGCCTCAAATGTACAGTGATCCACCTCTCTCTGCCACCACCACTGCCTGGCCAAAGCTAGAATCATTAATAAAAATGATGAGAATCTCAGCCGGTCATAGTGGTGTACAGCTTTAATCCCGGCATTTGAAAGGCAGAGGCAGGCTCTTACAGGTTCGAGGCCAACCTAGTCTACAAAGTGTGCCCTGTCTACAAAGTGTTCCCTAGTCTACAAAGTCTGCCCTGCCTGCCTCTGCCACCTCCAAAGTCAGAGACAGAGAAAGACACAGAGAGTCTTACAGGCAACATTTTCCTAAATTGAGAAAAACTTGAAGCAATTCATCAGAAGACAGGAGGACTGGTGTGCACTGAACTTTTGCTTTTTTCCAAGCATCCTTTAAGGGTAAAATTGTTAATGATTTTTCAAAACACTGGATTCTATTAAGAGGACACATGGACATTGGAAACAATTTCTCCCCTCAGAGGACCAAAGGAAGTTCAAAACAATTTCAACAGCCTCCTGTGCATGACTCAGTAGTCTGTGTAGTAGACTGTGGAAAGACTGGAGAAAACTATAGCAGTGGATCCTACAGAAATAAGGAGAGTCAGGGACCAGGATTGTTTATTACACTGTTTGTATTTTACTGAAGATATAAATACAGGTACTAGGGAGTCTGACCCTGTCCTTGCTTGCTAAATGTAATGACGGTGGCCATGGATCAAGAGCACAAGAAATTCACAACCCTAATCCACACCAAATCAATTTCCTTTAATGAGAATAACCAAAACAGAAAGCAAAACAAAACTCTAGAACTTGGCAATCAGAGACAATTTCTTAGTTTTAGTCCAACAAGCAGCTGAATGCCATCTATAGCCCTAATTTTTGCAGATATGTTATTTTTCTCTGATTTCTGCATGTATCATGCACAGGCAGGGTTTGATATAGGTAGATATGCCAATAACAACAATAACAACAACCCCCCCAAAACCTGTCCTACCTCATAGATTGTCCGGGAATATATCTTTGGTGAAAGTATTCCATGGCCACTATGTGCTCCCTGCCTGGCATAGGCACAGATAGAACCAGATGCTACTGAACACTTTCCAAATGAGAAACTCCTGACATGCTTGAGGTATCTGATGATAACATTGACCAAAAAAGGACAGCAGCTGTCATTGTGATTGTTTAGACCCTTCCAAGACCAGAGTTTTGCAGCTACCACTCAGAAGGCACAGGCAGGCTTATCTCTGAATTCAAGGTGAGCCTGGTCTACAATGTCAGTTCAGGGACAACTACTTAAAAATCAACAAAACAAACAAACAAGGGAAAACAAACAAAAGGTCCCAACTCGAGGAATGAAATCTAAAGCAAGTGTTTGGCCACGCTTCTGCAATTTCACCTTTATGCATTTTTAATGAGTAAATGTGGTTCTGAGCAGGATGGGCGTTCGTCAAATACCAGTAAAAATTTAAAAAAATAAACTCATAATGAATCACAGCTGTGTGCTTACCAGTGACATAGCTCCACTTCTTCCACTTGCCTCCCTCTGGTCTTCTAGAGAAATCTAAACAAATGGTATGGATGTACAGCCATAGTTATTTCTGGAGTCAGACAGGGTTACAGGGATGTTCTTTGGGGGTAGTTAGTTTGGTTGGTTGGTTTGTTTCATTTCTTAAAAATAGATGTTGTAATCATGGAAGAATTTTTGTTATGGCAGGTGGAGTAAGAGAGACTACAGAAAGATCAAAGTATAGAGGAAGAAGCTTGAGAGATATCATAGCAGTTCAAATCACTTGATGCTCTTCCAGAGGATCTGGATTTGACTCCAAGCACACCCGCCAGGGTAGACAAAGCTGTCTTCTGGACTCTGTCCACACCTGACAACTTCATGATCCACCCACCCAATCAACAGGCAAAACACTCAAAGATTAGAAAACTGGAGGAACAAAAATGTCAGAATCACACAGCCAAACAGAATTACCTGCAACCAGATGCCTCAGATATGTTCTCATTTACATAGAAAGAACTGACTCATGGGAAATGATAAGCAAAGTTGCTCACTACAACTATAAAATGACTTCTCACATCTGGGCTGTTCAGGCCAGCTGGACAATCAAGTGTAGCCCTTAGACCCTGTGGAGAGGACAGAGATTTGAGAGAAAATAAAATGGCACAGCAAGTCAAGAGGTCTGATTAAGTTGGCAAAATTTTTTTTGGGGGGGTTTCAAGACAGGGTTTCTCTGTGTAGCCCTGGCTGTCCTGGCACTCACTCTGTAAACCAGGTTGGCCTCAGACTCAGAAATCTGTCTGCCTCTGCCTCCCAAGTGCTGGGATTAAAGGAGTGCGCCACCACTGCCCAGCTGCTGGCAAAATTTTTATTCTTCACACCGGTTATATACTTTAAAAACAGGATATGGAGAGGGGTAGGAAAGGAAAGAGGGCTTTGCAGGTGGAGGAAGCTGCAGCTGTGCGGTCTAACTAAATTATTCTCACAAAGCCTTTCCAATACCAGGAATTCTAACAACATCTGTCTAGCAGGATGTTGTCTAAATCTAGAGATTAGGAGGAAGGGTTACTAAGTGGGTTGCTATGAGGCCTTGTTTGAAGTTCTGAGAACTGACAAGTGAATCATGGAAGGTAAGCAGAAAGAAGAATAGTAGCTAGAAGAGCCAAGGGTGAGTGTTTGCCAAGAGTAAGGCCTTGCCATGGCTTCCCACATCCCCCCTTCCCTGTATAATAGAGCACTGGAAGCATGTAGGGGGAAGTAGAGGCCTGATCCCCTTTGAGTTTTGGGCATTGAACTGAAGGGCTAAGCACTCCTTGGTTGGGGAGGCCAAGGCCCAGCCTCCTGGGTGCTTTTTCAAGTGGACAGGAAGAGTGACTTATGCCAACCCATATGCAATCAGGCATGCTTCTCAGGATCCTGTCTTTGAGGGCAAAGAAAGAGGTATCCCTGCAGTACTTTATCTCGAATCCTCCAGCATCCCCCTCTGTAGAGGAGGATCAATGGTAGGACTTCCCACAAAGGCAGCTGCTGTAGGGAATTTTGGGAGGTTTGAACTTTGAAACACTGCATTGGGGCTGACACTTGATAAGTTCTGGAGTGGGTTCATCATCAGAGTCCAATTTTAGGTAATGCACCTGGAGTGGATTGGCTGCCAGGTGGTATCCCTGGATCTTTATGAGAGTACTAAGGCGAGAGAAGGCCCAAAGGCCAAAATAAATGAGCAAGGGAAGGCCAATGAGAGGTCCAAGGATAGAAGGCAGTGAGGTAGAAAGCCAAGGCGAGGTAGAGAACCAGTTCTTACACCAGCTCTTGCTTTGTTTTTTTCTTTCTAAGCCCTCTTGAACACTGTGCATGCTTTCACTGCCCCTGATTTATCTGCAAAGAAGCAACACTCTTCCTTTAAAGTGGCACAGAGTCCTTTCTGTTGCAGGAGCAAGAGATCTAGGCCTCACTGTTCTGAAGGACAACTTTAGCTAAAGAGGAAAATGACTCACTAAGGGCTTCAGTGCTCTGCTGTCGCTCTCTAACATCTTGATCAAGGGTGGCACTAAGCTCAGAGTCATAGTGGTTGGAGAGGACAAGGGAGGAAACTCCAGTCCCAACACCCACTGCCAGCCCCAAGATGATTGCATTGGTCACTGCAATGATGGGCTCTCGCTTTTGTCAAAGGAGAACTTCATCGTGTTGTGAGGGCGAGGTCCAGGAAAGGTGCTCCTCTTGGTTCCATAAGTGGAAAAGTCATCTGAGGAGTAATAGGCTAACCACAGGAGAACATGTACAAAAGATCTTTTGAAGCCTTAAAGCTGGTAAGGTGTATGCATGGAGTAAGTCCAGAGGAGCAGGGCTACCACGTATCCTCAAGAGGGATAAGGTAAAAATCACCTGTAAAGTTAAAAGAGGCTTAAGTCTGATTATAATTCAAGCAAAGGTAGGAGGCAGCTTGTTTCCAGGAGAGGTGATGCAGGTACCAGATTCTGAGACCATTTCCAAAGAAAATCCTTTAAAGGAGGAATGTTGCCTGTTGCAGCCCGAGCTGCCCCACACTTGGGGGCCAGAAAGGTTGAGAACTGCTCTACCCCACGTTTGGGGGCCAAAATGTCTCAGACTGTTCTGTCAATGTTTGAACCCGCACTGCCAAATGCCTTGCGGACTAAGTTGTTAGATCCTGCACTGCCCCAAGCTGCTTCAGTCAGTGGGTCGGGATTCAGCAAGAGAGAGAGCATGCGGACAAACTCAAAGAATGGTGACCAGAGTGTAGTAATTCAATCCCATTTATTCTTCAGTCTTTCTTCCTAGTCCAAGTCCCATGTCTTGAGTTCCTAGTCCCTAGTGCCTCCAAATTCCAAGTTTCTTCTTCCAATTTCTAAGTGCCTAATGTCTAACTCCAAGTTCTTGCCCATGCACATCATCAAAAGTCACTGCATCCTAAAATATCACACACATGTGTACAACAGAAAGCATGATCGTGACATCACTGTAAATAAATGGATACATTCTAGACAATGTAATCATGTAATTCTGGTGCTTCCTCCACTTATTTCCTGAAATAGAAATTATAATCTAATTATTCTATTTTTAGAAGGAAATTGAATTATTAGTTTCAACTGTGTCACTTCTGATCCCTTTGAATAGGATAAAGCCTTGAAACACAAATGGCAACTGAGAGGGATACGCAGGGGGAAACAGATCAACTGTACTGAGCAAACATCTAAAAAGCTGTATGAACAATTACTAACTACAAAGATGATGGGCAAGCTGTGTGTATTTGCTCATGTCTTTAATCACAGAGGTACAAGCAGATGTATGTCATTGAGCTAGAAGCTGGCATGATCTGTGTGATGTATTGCGGGTCAGCAAAAGTTACATATTAAGACCCTCACACCCCTGTAAAAATCAACCAAAGATACAAAAATGATAGAGAGACCTCACGGTTCTTTACTGAGGTTGCTACAAAGAATTATACTTTCACTGCAGTTCTGTATTCATCTTGCAAAAACATGCTGTGAGCCAGTTTAAGCAGCAACATTAATTAAAGTTTACTAGAAGGGAATGCATGTTTAAACAGTTAAAAATGGACAGGTGAAAATATTAGTAATGTTTATGCTGATCAAAAATAAGGAACATAGAGCATAAAAGATAGCTCAGGATTGGAAAGCTCTTGCTGGTCTTCCACATAATGGTAGTCAATTTCTAGTATTTACATGGGGATCAACAACTATCCATTTCTTCAAGATCAAGAGGACTGAGGCCATCTTCTGACAACAGAAAACATGAGGCCCACATGATATTTATGTTCATCCACACAAATATAATACTCTCATTTAGTCAAAATTTTCAGAACAAATACAACAGTAAGGCAGAACAACATACACCTGGAATCCAATGAGTGCAAAGCCTCAGGCAGTATTGATATCATGAACATATGCCATTCATGGAAATATAATATAATATAATATAATATATTTTGCCAAATTTTAAAATGAAAGATGTGGATGAAGAGGTACACAGAAGCATGTGCTTATTTTACAAAAACATGTCAGGTGGCTTCTGTGGTTTCTATATCTACTATCAGCACAAAAAGGTCTTCACAGATAAATTTTGTCTTGAAAACAATAAACAAAAGATATAAAGTTAAAAATACAAAACCACCAGACTTGCAAAATAGCTTAGCATTGAATAAGAAATGTTTATACTGTATCTTACATGATTTAGGGTCTGAAACCAGATGGGGAAAGTATGGGAGCATGAGAAGAAAGCTGAGGGATCAGTTTCAACCACAACACAGTAAACACAGTAGACACACAGAACAAAATATGTCCTGTCTAAAAAGAAATACAGGGGTAAAGCTGGAGCAGAGAGTGAGGAAATGGCCAATGAAAACTTGCCCAGCAGAAGACCCACCTTATGAACAAGCACTAATCCATGACATTATTAAGGATACTCTGTTATGCTCCCACACAGGAGCCTTGCATAATTGTCCATTAAGATGCTCCACCCAGCAGCTGACTTGAAACAGATGCAGAGAACCATAGTGAAACATTGAATGGTCCTTGGGGACTGTTATGGAAGAGTTGGGGGAATGATTGATGGCCCTGAAGAAGATAGGAGCCCCTCCACAGGAAGACCAACAGACTCAACTAACCTGGACCCTTGGGGACACTCACAGACTGATTCAAAACCAATAGCACACACAGTCTAGACAAAGGCCCCTGGAAAATATGTAGCAGATGTGTAGCTCAGTCTTCATGATGGTCCTCCAACAACTGTAACAGGGGCTGTCCTTAAAGCTGCTGTCTATCTGTGGAATCTGCTCCTTGAACTGGGCTGCCATGTCTGGCTTCAATGGAAAGGATGAACTTAACCCAGCAGAGACTTGATGCACCTCAGTGTGGAGATACCTGGGGCACACACCTTCTCAAAGAAGAAACAGAGGATATTGAATAGAGGGACTCTGTGCAGGCAGTGGACCTAGAATAGGGACTTCACAAAGTTCATAGCCATTTTATTTATAACAGCTTGAAACTGGACAAATCCCAGATGTCACACAACCAAAATATGGATATAGAAAATGTGGTTCATTTACAAAAGGAAAAACTATTCAGCTATTAAGTACAAGGATATCATGACTTTTGAAGGCAAATGGATACAACTAGAAACTATCATCCTGAGTGAGGTAACCCAGACCTAAAAGCACATGCATGTATGTACCCACTTACAAGTGAATAATAATCATAAAATACAGGAAACCCACACTACACTCTATAGATCCAAAGAAGTTAAAGAAGAAGGAAGGCCCAAATGAGCACGGTTGAATCTCACTCAGAAGGGGGAATAAAACAGTCATAGGAGGCAGTTGGAAGAGAGAGAATTGTATGGGAGAGCAGATAAGAAAGTGGAATCAAGGAAAACCAGCAACAGGTGTGGCGAGAGACAAGAGAAGGCCAGAGGGGAAAAATGAATCAAAACCTGCAGCTGTCTGGGGGGAGGGGGTACATTTAGGGTGTGCCAGAGACCATAAATAGGTACCAAGGAGTCTTAAGGTTGATCTTAGCTGAGATGAATAACAGTTAGATATAGACGCTGAAGAGGCCACATCCTGCAGTCAGGTAGGACCCTTAATGGAGAGTTAAAGACACCAACCAATCCAAAAATCTTTCTACCCAAAATATGTCCTGTCAACAAAATACAATCTACAACATAGATTCTGTACAGCAGCAAAATAATGTTGTTGTTGTTCTAAGTTGCTACCCTGCTGCTGTGATTGAATGCTCTGAGCAAAAGCATCTCAGGTAATAAGTGGTTGTTGTACATGGTTCTGTCAGATTACAGTCCATCATTGTGGGAGCTTAGATTAGAAACTGAAGGCAAAAAGCATGGACAAACACTGTCTCCTGGCTTGCTCTCTTGCTTGATCACTGTCTCATGATCAGCCTGCTCTCTCATACAGCCCAGGACCACTGGCTTAGGGATATTGCCAACCTTAGTGGAAGAGCCTTCCTAATCAATCATCAACACTATCTCTCACAGACATAGCAACCAGCCATTCAGATGAGGGCACATGTTGGGAGCCGCAGTGATTCGCCATTCCAAGATGGGGCGGACATCCTGTCCTCCCACTTGTAAACAACTGACTGCGCAGGTGCAAAAGACAAAACACGCCAAAGTCACTGCCCATCCCGGGCCGTAATATGGGGTGATGAGTGAACAGCCAATCAGAAGTGAACACGCCACTCTAGGATATATATAGCAGTGCCTTTCCCGGGCTTGGAGTCTTTTCCACTTTTGCTGTTACAAGAAGTAAAGCCTTGTCTGTAGTGATACCCGATTACTGCCTCCGCGTCCTTTTTCGCGGGCAAAGGGGACACAAAAGAGGTGCGCGCAACAGGCACACCCTTGATTGAGGCTCCTTCAGATGACTATAGCTCTGAAAGTCTGAGAACTTAAAAAAAACAAAAAAAAAAACTATCACACAGACACAATAATAAATGAGGAAGTTGTAACAACCCAAAACCAAAAATTTAAACATATCAATTACATGAGCCCTGCCACCACAAGAGAGAGTTGGAGTTGTGGCTGAGCCAGGACAAAATAGGGAGGGCACCTGGCTCAGAGCAGAAAAGCATACACTGGAATGGGGAGCTCAGAGGCTGTGCTGACCTGGGGTGAGGTGTCTTTAACCCTGGGTTCCCAGGCCAGTGCTACCAAAGATGTGGCTAAAACAGCTAGAAGGTGGACAGAAAAAGCAGATTGTTCCACAAAACTCAAATTACCACCAACAAAGGACAGGATCTCTGACCCAAGGAAGTTATAGTAAATTTGTTAGAATCAATGAAGAATGACCATCCATTTCATGACAGGTCCAAGTTCAAAGTTATAGAGTCACATATGAACTGGGCAGATGGTAGTTCAGGAGGTGGAAAATGAGGTTTTCATCTTTCTACCCTGTAAAATAAGGTAGGCAGAGTCTGATTTTGCCCTGGATGCTGTCTTGAAGAGCTCTCTGTCATGGACTAGTCAATGGGTCTAGGTCCTGTTGTTAAGAAGGATTTAACCCAAGGTGTGGGGCTAGTAACTAAATCGATTAGGATGGAGTCTGTCTCATTTCCTCAGTGAGAGAATGACAAACTTCCACACCCAAAATAGACAGCCAAAAGGGGGCGGTAAAGGCTACCCAGCAGATTCCTCCACTTGGACAGTGGAAAAAATGAAGACAGGATGGCAACTGTGAGCCCTGTAACAGGGCTCCAAGTCTGCTCTAACCTTCCCAGAAATTAAGACCAGAGAAACACCATCCACTCTACCTGGCTCTAGAACATCTTTGAAGCACTTTGTTGCTATGACTCTCCAGCGTATCCACTGTAGCAGGGTTCCAGGTTCAATGTAGTCATCTCCCTCCACAATACTCAAGAGAACCTGAAAACCAAGGCACAAAGACACAAATCTGGCAGACAAGCCACTGACATAAAAACAATGGTTCATCTTAACAACCGGCCTTTCAATCCTTTAGTTGGGAGTCCTGAGGGTTTTGGGGTTCCAGTCAATGCACTAAAATGTAATGTCCACATCACAGAGGCCCCAACAAAAAACGAGGATCCTATTGTAATGCAAACACATGGAGGTCTTTATTATGAGCTCTGTAATAAGGATTCTTACCAGTCAGCCTCACGTGAGATCGAATCTGAGAGACCAAGTCTAGGGGTGCTGGGTATTTATTGCAGTTACAGCAAGATTTGGACATTAACACACAGGTCAGCAACTTAATATTTTAAAAGCTGCATGACTGGCATAATCTGCAGGAACCAACCAAGGGGGTAAAATCATCTGACAAACATGATGGGTAGACTAACTTTGTCTCTGTAAGGTGTGTTAGTTATCGATATGTAGCTTAACCCTGCAGTTGTACCTTGACTGGCTGTTGACAAGGAGGGTTTGTCATAGGATGTTTGCTCAAGTGGACTTTGTGCACTCTCAGAAACAGAATTGATTGTGCCTTACAAACTCATCTTTGTGCCTGAGGTCCTGATTATTGAAAGGTGCTCATGCACTTTCTAAAACAGAAGTGATTGGGCTTTACAAACTAATCTTTGTGCCTGAGGGCCTTATTATTGAAAGATGCTCCTGTTCAACCACAAGCCATGCATGGCAGTAGAAAAGGTAGTTTGTTCAAAGACCTGCCTCACTATCTGCTACTGCACTGTCTGAAACAGTTTTCCTAAGCAGGTACCCCACAGCTCTGGAATTTCAAAATATTAGGGTTTCAAAGGTAACTTCAATATTACAGCTTCTTGTTCCAGTATCTGAGATCCACACATGATCCTCTGCACTCCTCAAAACAGATTGGGTCACTTCTCCAGCTCTTCCATCTATTTCACTCTAGCTTCTGCTTGACTCCACTTTACTGCTGCTGCTGTTCATTCTGCTCATCCCATGGGACTGACATCTTCAATATGCTGGGCTCTTCTCCTGTGACTAGGATTCACTGTTTTCCTCTCCTGCACTCCCTTTACTGGGCCAAGCCTTAGCTGCTCTGCATGAGATTCATTTATGCCTAAAAACCAATACCACCTGGATGATTCTCACACATGATCAAATCCAGGTGCACAACAAGGGACAACCTTGGCTATCTCTGGAACACAGCTTCTTTATCCTCTCAGAAAAAACCCACCACAAGATTTCACCACAGTGAGGCTGGTTTCTTCTTCATCCCCACTAATTTTTTAACTACAGCCAACCAGCATCAATTGTCTCAGTTGTCTCTTCTATTCTTTCCTCTCAGAGCCACAAGGACAAACTGCTGAGTTCCTCTGCTTGCTGGGGCTGGAACATGGCTCCTTCTATTACACCATCACCAGCTTTCTATTCTTTAACAACTTCACTGCCTAAGCTCGGCTGTCCTGGATCTTACCCAGTTGATGAACCTTGAACTCAGAGGTCTGCATGGCTCTGTCTCCTGAATGCTGGGTAATATGTGTGTAACACTTTGCCTGTACCTAAGCTTTTCTTTACCTAAAACTTGTTCTGTACCAGGAAGACTTGAATCAGAGAACTGCTTGTCACTTTTCTTCTGGGATTTAAGGCTTGTACCTCCATGCTTGTACTTAAGTACTTTACTTTAGATCTTAAAATGAAAGCCCAGAATAGTAATCACACTCCATCGGTGGTCAGTTTCACACATATTGGTGACCCTTGTGTCCACATGAAAACGATGACCAGGTGACAATTGAAAGATATAAAAATTTATAAAGGGTATGGAAAGTTTTTATGACCCCCTAGAGCTGAGCCAAGAATGTAGGCCAGCCAGTTCACTAGCTCCAGGTTCCAGGAACTGGCTGACCACAAGAAAGCAGAACTAAAAATCCAGGTCAGCTGGGTCGTTCCGGGAACTGGCTGACCACAAAGTAGATGGTTGAGCAAGATTCAATTCCTGAGACAGACATGTACAAGATGTTTCCCACATGCCCAACTGAATGATGGGCTGGGAATGTCCACTATTTTTATGATACCCTTCCTTGGTTTCCCCCTCACACCTCTGGTTTGTGTTTTTTCCTTTAAATACCCTTCTCCCCCTGGCCTCGGAGTCGACACTTCTCATTATGAGTCTCGACCTCAGCCCTGCTGATTCCTGAAATAAAGCCTCTTATGTCTTATGAGTTACTGAGTTTGTGATATTCCGAGACTAGAGTGAGGGTCTCTCCTTCTGGGGGTCTTTCAATAATAACGCCCAACATGATACAGTTCTCCTTTGTACAAGTCGGGGGTGTGTCCATAGGTCCGCAAGCCAGTACCTGTAAGCAGCTCCAGTCATGCCCCTGCCTCAGATTCATGGGCAACCTGGGGCCTACGCTTCCACCCGCCCGTCACGGTACCTGGAGGCTCCAGTCATCTCCCTATCTGCAGAGGCCCTGCGGCGGGCAATCGGATTGCATCGATTGGTCTGTGATGTCAGAAGGAGGCCACGGATACCACCGGGACAGAGGTGCTTTTCCCGGACTGTGATGGTGGCAATGGTTGTCTCCAGGTGCAGTCACTGTGCTCTGGTTGGTATTTCCATACATCATGCCTGTGCGCCTGGCCAGTGCCTTCATGGGAAATGTAGTCTCCCACAGGCCACCATCTTTCTTTTTCATCGTGGTCTCATGGGATATGTAGTTCGAAGGCCGGCCGCCATATTGAATTGAGTTTGATGCGCGTGCGCATTTAGTCATTCAATCACCATCTTGAATGTAGTCTCCAGCTGCTATATCTGAGTAGCCCTGGCAGTCCCTGAACACTCTGTTGCCCATGCTGGCCTTGAACTCAGAAATCTGCCTGCCTCTACCTCCCAAATGCTGGGATTAAAGGCATGTGGCATGAATTATTGATCATTATTGGCTATTGGTTAATATTGATTAGCACTGTCAGCTGATTATCAATTATTGATTATCAAGATTATTGATCACTTTTGGTTATTGATCAGTATTGAATATTGGCCATCAATTAGTATTGATTATTGATTAACATGATTATTGATCATTATTCCATCACCATCATCCCCCTGCCTCTGCCTCCCGAGTGCTGGGATTAAAAGCCACCACTGCCCAGCTACACTTGTCTTCTTTGGTTTTTTGTTTGTTTGTTTTGAGATAGGGTTTCTCTGTGTAGCCCTGGCAGACAAGCCACTGACACAAAAACATGGTGGATTTTAACAACTAGCCTTTCAATCCTTTAGTTGGGAGTCCTGAGGGTCTTGGGTCAATGCACCAAGATGTTATGTCCAAGCCACAGAGACCACAATGACCAACAAGGAGCCTATTGCAATGCAATCACATGGAGGTCTTTATTATGAGCTCTGTAATAAGGATTTTCACCAGTCAGACTCACATGAGATCGAAACTGAGAGTCTAGAGGTGCTGGGTATTTATTGTAGTTACAGCAAGATTAAGACATTAATACACAGGTCAGCAACTTAATATTATAAAAACTACATGTCTGGCATAATCTGGAGGAACCAATCAAGGGGGTAAAACCATATGACAACCATGATGGGTAGACTAACTTTTTCTCTGTAAGGTGTATTAGTTATCTATATGTAGCTTAACCCTGCAGTTGTACCTTAACTGGCTGTGGACAAGGAGGGCTTGTCATAGGATGTTTGCTCAAGTGGACTTTGTGCACTCTCAGAAACAGAATTGATTGTGCCTTACAAACTCATCTTTGGCCTGAGGTACTGATTAATGAAAGATGCTCCCGTTCAACCACAAGCCATGCATGGCAGTAGGAAAGGTACTTTGTCCAAAGACATGCCTCACTATCTGTTACTGCAGATCCTAATATAAGTTACACTTACTTTGAGACAGAATACAAGTGGAAGTTGCCTGTCCCCCTGTGCATGCCTCTTATAGATAAGATAGACAATACCCACCTGCCCTTCCTTTCCTGCCTCATCCCTGTGTCTCAGCCCCACTTGGGCAGACAGTCCCTGTTCAACCTCGTGCTTTACCTGCCAGGACACAGGTAAGCTTTCTATAGATCTATCACACTGTCTGTTATCCCAGATGCAATGATCACAGTTTCCCCTAGCACTGTACTAAACACCAGAGGCAGCTTTACCTCTGTCCTGACTATGTCTGCCTGTGGATGCTAAGATCATCTCTTCAAGCCCAACTCTTCTCCCTGCTCCCAACATTAGCAAGCATTCCCTCTTAAGCATACCCACCCAAACAAGACAAATCCAGAAATCAGTACTGAGATAACAATCACTTCAAACCCAGAGACCTAGCCACCAACATAGGAATATAATAAATAACAGCCAGAAAAAATAAGTCACCAAAAGGGTGGACCTATCCTATCACAGCAAGTCCTGAGAAATTAAAACATACAACAGATGTTGTACAAAAGAGGTTGTTTGGGGGCAGGGAGATGAGTGAGAATCTGGGGAAAGGAATGAGTCACAGATGAGGACCTGCAGACAGACAGACAGGGAGCAGAGAGAGAGCCCTGAAAGTAAACAAAGAGAATAGAGAGAAGGCATGAACTGAGACAGGGAACAGAGAGACTTGTTTAGCTGGTGGTTCATGTATATAAAGCACACCTGACAACAGCAGCAGGTGACGGATTCAGGGAATGACTTCAGCAGTTGCTAAGTCCTTGAGAGCAGAGCATTGATATTGCCTGTGCACTGACAACTACAGAAACAAGGTTCACCCACAGAACGGGAAAGGAAGAGAGAGTCTCAGATATTAAGGATGAATAGGACAAAATGAATACATTGGGTAAAAAAATGTGGATCCTAAAAGTTTCCTAACCCTACACAACTAGGAATTTTTCAACATATGAGATAGGAAAACTACAGATGATTGGAGTAGAAGAAGAATAAGAATATCAGCCCAAAGATCTAGAAAATATTTTCAAAGAAATAATAACGGAAATTTTCCTAAACCAAAGAACATGCATGTTAAGATACAAGAAGCATCTAAAACAACCAAGAGATTGGAGGGGAAAAAGTCCCTTTACCTAATAATAATCAAACACTAAACATAAATAATAAAGCAACAAAAAGAACTGCAACGGAAAAAACTAACAAAAACTAAACGAAAGAAAAACAAGTAATGTATGAAAGCAGATTTGTTAGATTTATGCCTGTCTTCTTAAAAACAGGTTTTGTTTGTTTGTTTGCATTCGAGACATGGTTTCTCTGTGTAGCCCTGGCTGTCCTGGAACTCACTCTGTAGACCAGGCTGGCCTTGAACCCAGAAATCCCCCTTCCTCTGCCTCCCAAATGCTGGGATTAAAGGTGTGTTTCATCACTGCCCAGCTATACCTGTCTTCTTAATGTATACTGTAAAAGACAAAAGGATTTGGACACATGTGCTGCAGAGTCAGAGAAACCACCCGTGTTTCTACAGGAAAGCAACTGGTCCAAATGTTTTGGGCAGATTCAGAATCAGCCATGACAGTGATGTTACTCAGAGGTCACCTCCTGATCTAACACATGAGGGACATCACCAGGGACCTCACAGGTGGTCACATCTGGCTGATGCTTCCCATGCAGCCCCAGAGAGGACCAAGCACCCCAGCTCCCACTGCTCAGCTACCTGCCCCTACCCATTGTGGGCAGTGACCCTGTGCTCACCATGACTCAATTTCAGAGCTTCCCTGAGGTCTCCACACAGCACCCGACAGTAGAATTCAGAGCAGGGTACAGATGACCATTCAAGCCTGCACAGGCACAGCGAACTTGTAAAATGGCACCCAGAAGAAACTGCCTCCTTGTCTGATTGGCAGGTCTGCCTGGGAGCCTTGATTGGCCAGTGAGTCTTACCACCCCTCAAAGTTAAAGTGTGCTTCCAGACCAGGGTCAGACCTTTTCCAGAGCTCAGGAGGGGGTTTGCACTCCATTAAGTTTTGTTTCTGTCTTCAAAGAGGAATCTCACCCCACCCAGCCCTGGGGGAGAACCCAGCATTCCAGCTCTGGCTGTTCAGCTGCCTGCTCCTCCCCTCTGAGAGCAATGATCCTGCACCTACCAGGACCTGACTCCAGAACTTACCTAAGCTTTCTTCACAGCATTTGCCTTCTTCTTCCTGTAATCAAGGTGAACAGCTTCCATAGCCCAGTACTCAAGGTGCAGTACAGATATCAATCTGACCCACAAGTGGAAGGATGCCCTGGTTCTTTCTCTCTCTCTCTCTCTCTCTCTCTCTCTCTCTCTCTCTCTCTCTCTCTCTCTCTTTCTTTCTTTTTTTTTTTGAGACAGGGTTTCTCTGTGTAGCCCTGGCTGTCCTGGAACTCACTCTGTAGACCAGGCTGGCCTCGAACTCAGAAATCTGCCTGCCTCTGCCTCCCAAGTGCTGGGATTAAAGGTGTGCGCCACCACTGCCCAGCTGCCCTACTTATTTCTTAGCATTGTCTAAACTCCACCCAAGTTACTTGGCAACAGAAAGGTATGCTTCTCCCCATGGTTACCTGGCAACAGCCTGGTAGGCCTGACCCACTATAAAAGTGGCTGCTTTCTCTTCCTCTCTCTTTTGATATGTTGCCCATTTGGTTTCTCTTTCTCTTGCCCACTTGAGCTCTTCCCTTCCCCCCTCTCTCTCCACAGGCTCATGCCCGGCCTCTACTTCTCTACTCTCTGCCTCTCTCTGCCTTTCTCTGTCTCTACTACCCTCTTAACTCTCCTCCCCATGCCCTGAATAAAGTATATTCTATACTATACTGTCTTCTGGTGGGTTGCTCCTGTGGAAGAGCTGTCTCAGCATGAGGCATGGTCCCTGGGGGTGGAGGAGAGAAATACCTCAAGAGGAGGCACGAGCCTGCTGAGACATCCCCTTCCTCCACACTTCCCCACACACTCATAGAACATATTCCATCTCTCTTTAGAGAGAGGTAACTATGGGGAGGAGCATACCTGTCTGTCACCAGTTAACTGAGGTAGAGTTTTAGACAGAATGCTAACACCATTAATATTAAAGTGGGGTTTTAGAAATCAAGCTTCATGCTGGGCTCAGGGAACCTATATCTCGGGTTCGCCAGATGATAGGTATCAATCAACCCTGGAGAAAATCTAGAATCATAAGGGAAACACAGTTGAGCACTACTGTCAGCCAGAACATCTTCATCTGTGGCAATGTGAAGAAAAACCAGAGTTGGATTAGTACAGGTTCTGTAGATAAACATAGCTCAAATCATAGAGATAATGAATCTTTGTATAGAGAAAGGTTATGTACTAGAATGTCCCAATAAAGGCTGTTGGACAAGGTAAATTAGAAAAAATCAAGGACTGCTTGACTTCATGTTGCAGGATATTACAGCTGATATTCAGTGAATACCAGAATTTTGAAGAACTAAGTACTTACTAATACCAGTTTCAAAATGCAAATAAACTAACAAATCATCTTTGTTTTGTAAAAAGAAGTAGGGCCAATACAAAAAAAAAAATCTGCCCTGTTCAATGTCCTTTACTTATGTAGGTTGTCAAAAGAATCTGTAGCCCAGATTAAAGGTTTATCTGAACATCTCAAAAGAGCAAGATTAATAAAGGGTTTCTCACTTCAAAAGTTGTAATTAAGAGATATGCCCCACAGCAATCAGGATTTGACTTAGGGTTAGGGGATTATACATTTATGGTTAGGATTAGTATAAGTGTTTTTAGAATTCAGTTTAGGAGGTTAGGAAATTCAGAGGTGCGGGTTAGGATAGGGTGAGGCTCAGGGTTAAGGTTAAGGTGGCCATCATTATTCTTGATGGTCCTACTGAGTCAATATTATCCCTATTACACAAAGAAGAAATATCAGGCCTACAAGGTATTCATTTTATATCTTAATAGTTTCCTTTATTCTTATTCTGATTAGCTTCTCTCTTACTTATAGAAAGCTTTCTCAAAAGAACCTAAAATTTTTCTAGCCATTTGCCTCCAAAACTAGCATACTAACAAAGGAAGCAAAGACTTTGATATTCATAGAACCCCACAGATAACCAAAGATTAACATTCTGAGAGTCACAGAGCTTGCAGCCAGCAAAAAACATTTATGTTACCCTATTCTGTGTTTCACCATCATTTATTTCTGCAGTTAATTTTCCTCTGAGATAAAATGTGCTTCAGTACTCTTCTGCTCTAGACATGTCTGGTTTAATTTCTCACCAACCTAAAAATATACTTACTAAAGATTTCTCAGTGAAGTTTTCACTTTAAAATGAAAATTCTGAAACAGAAATCCCAGACAAGCAATAGACACAAAGTCATGGCTTATAAATTTTGACTTTTTATTAATTACATGTAGAATATACACATGAGACATGGTTTGTTATTCACATTATGTATTTAATAGCAAATGAATCACAGGTAAATTAAACTTGTTAACTTGATTCTAGTTCATTTTGTTCCTAATGAAAATAAACTTAAAATTTGATTTGAAAGGACAAAAATATATTTAATTCTTATATATACACAGGTAGAATAAATATAAAATGATAATATGGGTCTGAATCTTTCCTTGGAATAGGTAACATGTTTTAAAGATTTTACTACTCCTAGACCAGAAGATGTTATTAATATTAGACATTCTCCTCACTCAAATAAGACTAACACATCTATTTTTTTAACTATGATATATACATATTTTAAATTGTATGCAGCCATAAACATGTTAATAATTTAAAAGACATTTATATCTAGTAAAACCTCTTTAAATCAGATAAATATACAAAGATAGACAGATCCAGCACAGGGCTTATCTTATCTTCTAAATTAAACCACAGCCATTTTCATACCTCCAGCTTTGTTGAATTAAAATAATTACAGCAAGTCTTTTTAAATGTTACTGAACCTCTATCAAAAAAATGACCTGGCTGGCCAGAATTTGTACAACTTGGAAAAGTAATAACAATTTAGGTAATATAAAGTTGTCTCCAGATGTACTGAGTAAAATATTTTTAATGTGACTGATTGCAGGCTGTCTACAGTCTCAGAAGTAACACTTTGTCAATTTTTTTGTATGTAAAAATAATTATTTCACCATAATCCTAGGGTGAACTATGATAATTTTGAAATGAGGTGCCACTGAGAACTTAGAAAGAGGGGATATAAATTGCCTATTCCCCACCCCTGAATATATATTCTCACAATAGATTGTGAATTTTTTTGTTAACCCTATTGTATGTTATGGTATTAATATTTATAAAATATTAGAATGATCTAAAGATGCAAATGGTTTTAATTAAAAAGTTATGTATAGAATATGATGGAAATTCCCCAAATGAGAAAAAAAGAAAGCATACACAGCCGTTGGAAGTTCTGAAGGAATAAATGAGGTATTTAAGGCACTTAGATCATAAAAAAATTGGGGAAATACATATGGGATAAAATATCTGTCTTCAGATCAACATTTATGACAAACTGGCTGTCATCTAAGTTTTATCCTATCCTGTGTCTAGTCTACATTGAGGAGAGTCAGAATACAGGGATGATTCCCTCAGAGCTTCTATGGGAAGTCAGACTCAGCCCAAGAAAGGATATCGAGTAATGTTCACTAAGAGGGAAAATAGTCCAAAGAAAAGCTTGAAGATACAGAGATTACTCAGAAGATCAAGTGATAACCGAGACATGAAATTTCAACAGACCTTAACAGGTCAACAGAAGGTGATTTTGCTAAACAAACGTGTAATCTTAAGCAGGCATATGTAAAGTATGATCACTTTCAAAATGCAGTGTGTCCCTTTAGCAGGTGATGGGACAAGAGTCCTCAAAAATTATGTTTGATTTTGTGAAATGTGATTTAGAAAATAAATTCTCACTCTTGATTCTCTTTGTCATATATAAAGGATTCTCAATATTCCAGATGAAAGAAAAGCCCTTTGCTTACTTCAGCATGCCAGGGTCTGCATACAGCTGAGGAAAACTGAACAACCTTATTAAATACTGAGGCCAAATCTAAAAGCTATATTTACCAAATATAGAACACCATCTCACTATCAAAGAGAACTTCTCACTAATAGACTGTGTCCTTCACTACAGTAACCATGCATGCTCCCTGATTTAAATGTGATGTAGGAGCAGCAGGTACAGGCTCTTCATGAAGGGTTCTGAGGAAGCAAACAGCTGGCTCAAGTTATATCCTTTTGTGAAGAGCTATGGAATATTGTCCAACTCATAATAGATGCACATTTCTCCTTATAAAACATAGCCCATATTAATAATGATGCTAGGATTATTTCCTCAAAATTTAATTCTTCATATATTACACTAGATTGTAATAGAAGAGAATCAGTGGTTGAATATAAACTTGTAATGGGTTGTCCAAAATTCCTCAATATTTTTTCACTGAACTGCTGGTCTTATGTAGCTACATGTGGCCACGAATCAACTAAGTTCACCTGAAAGGGGGCTGGGAATGAAAAGGGACGGAGGGTGAGAAGAGATAAAGCCAAGACAAAGTTCTGTGATCAAGGCTCTAAGGTTTAATGTTGAGCTCTCAATTTAAATGGGGGAGGCCCAACCCAAAACCTCTCCTGGTTTCAGCTGAAGATGGGTGGGATAATCTATAATCCATTCCTGGTCATGGCCTGAGATATCTCAAGGCAAGTCCAGGGGCAGTTCTGCTTCTATGCTCTGTGAAGCTAAGGTGGGTAACTCCACCTAGATCCTATCACTTGGTCTGTTGTGGTAAACAAGGTCTCTCAGGCCTGCTCAAGGCTGGGGGAAAAGCACAGCCTTACATGAAGGCCAAAAGTATCAGTCTTCTAACACCCAATACAAAGCATGACGTTGGTTTTTAGGTAGGACTCTTGCCTATTTTCTTCCTATCATAAGCGTAATGCTGCCCTAATTATGTTCTTAACTATATCCTGAATAGAAATTATGATGGTCCTATCAGTCTGGCTTTTGTGTATTGTGGATGTTATCTGACTCTCCTAACAGAACCTTCCATGTGTCCTGCCTTCCATGACTATTTTATTTGATAATCTTTGTCATCTCTTTTGTTTTATTTTGTCCCCTTATGTCTCGGCCTGAGCAAAATGTTGAGGCCCGGGCCGACCCACGTTTGGGCAGCCACTGTATCCCGGCCCAAGCTGCCGCTCCGGTCTTCAGGTCGGGGGTCAGCAAGAGCGAGGGTTGAGGACGGACGCGAAGAATGGAGACCAGACAGAGTGTAATTCAATCCCGTTTATTCTTCAGTCCCTCTTCCTCTAAGTGTCTCTTGTCTGATTTCCCTCTATAGTCTCCCTAATGTCTTCTCTCTGCTGTGTCTCCCTAATGTCTTCTCTCTGCTGTCTCCCTAATGTCTGAATTTGTCTCAATCCTCTCTCTTGTCTGAATTTCTTCTCAATCATGTCTTCTCTCGTCTCAATATGCTGATCTGTTCTGTCTCTGCCTTTTATATGTCTTGCTTCTAAACCACGCCTCTAAGTTACACCTTTAATCATGCCCTTAGGTCTTGTCTCTAACTCTGATCTCTATACTTCTAAATCATACTCTTAAATTACACACCTTTAATCTCACACACCTTTAATCTCAAGGTATCTAAACCAAGATTATCGGAGTGTTCTCAGCTGTTGTAATTTAAATCTCATGTCAGGGTATATGGCTCAAGATGGCTGCAAAGCTGATAGCCGCTTTCTGCTAAAAGTCGGCCCCCAACACCCTTAGAAGGATTCTTCTCTGAGGCACCATAACTGCTGCTCTTTCTATATCACCCCTTTGGTCAGTTTAACAATGTAGAAGGATCCATTGTACAAACACCAAAAAGTACAGAAATTCTCTCAAAGGTGACTGCAGTGCCAGCCCAATCATATTCATCTTGTCCAGCATCACCACTGATGGTTTCATGGAAAGACAGGAGAATTTGTGAGAAACCTGAAGAATGGGAAAGGCTAAACACAGGAATGTAAGACACATTGACATTTTTCCTACTGGGCCACTAAGGGTGGTAGCTTTGGTGTGGGTCTTCTTTATTCTTGGGTGGTTGTTAGCCACCAAACAGTGAGGACAAAGGGAGCAGCCACAGCAATCTGGCTTGAGATGGCTGTGTTATAAAATTAACTCCGGAGACCAGCATAGTGAGTCAAATCTACTTTATTGTTCCAGAAATAAGGTATATGAGGGCTTTTACGGGTCCAGGTGGAAAGGATTTATTTATCATAATAGTATACATAATTATCATGTGGGCAGGGAAGCCAAAATGGAACTTGTGTGCTTGAGTTTAAGTAGCTCCACACAGGGACATTCTTTTGATAAGGACAGCCACCTGTGTTCAGGGATATTGTCTAGAAAATTTGAGACAGAGATATGGAATCCCTTAAATAAATAAATAAATAAATAAATAGATAAATAGATAAATAGATAAATGATAAATAAAAGAAATGGAAGACCTTCTGATAAAGGGAGCCCTGCATTTTGAGCTGAGTTCCACTGAGACTTGTGGCATGCAACCTTCACACAGGTTTCCAAAACCTTGATTCCTGGAACCGTGGATCTTGGCTGTGAGAGAAACTGTATCAAATACTGGAAGCTGATTCAAAATACATACAGCCTAGGACCCTGCCCAGCTCTCCAGGTGGCTGTCCCATAATTGGCTGTGTAAAAGTGTCTTCTAAAGGTCATTCTATTTTGCTATCAGTTCAGCACCTTCAGGGTTACAAGGACTATGGTATTAATGGTAATTAATACCATTAGAATCCATGATCATTGTCCCACTGTCTCACTTCTTTGTTGTGAAATGAGTTCCTTGGTCAGAAGCAATACTGTGTGGAATGCCATTGTGTTGAATGAGGGACTCAGTATGTCCATGGATCGTGGATTTGGCAGAAGCAATATGTGCATGAAAGTCAAAATCATAAGCAGAACACCTGTCTATTCCAGGAAGAAGAAAGCTTTGTTCTTTGCCCAAGAGAAATGATCCAATGTGAGAGGACGACTCTACTGCTGTAGTGGTTCTATATATCTAGTCCTATATTGAAATTTACAACTTAATGTTAAGTAGTCCTAGATTGCAATTTCCCATTCCAAGTTAAATATTCCTATATTGAAATTTACAATTTCCTGTTAACTAGTCCTTGATTGCAATTTTCAATGTAATGTTAAGTAGTCCTAGATTGCAATTTACAATTCCAAGTTGACTAATTCTATCCTGCAATTTATGACTCGATATTGATGAGTCCTAGATTGCAATTTCCAATTCCATGTTAACTAGTCTTATATTGAAATTTACAATTCCATGTTAACTAGTTTTAGATTGCAATTTACCAATTTAATGTTGACTAGTCCTATAATGAAAATTTTAATTTAATGTTAACTAGTCCTAGATTGAAATTTACAATTTAATGTTGACTAGTCCTAGATTGAAATTTACAATTCCATGATAATTAGTGCCATATTGAAATTTACAATTCCATGTTAACTAGTCCTAGATTGCAATTTTCAATTTTATGTGAACTAGTCCTATATTGAAAATTCCATTTATTATTAAATAGTCCTATATTGAAATCTCCATTTTAATATTAACTACTCCTGTTTTGAAAATTTCAATTTAATGTTAACTAGTCTTATATCAAAATTTTCAATTTAACATGAAGTAGTCCTATATCCAAATTTCCAATCATTTTTATCTACTCTTATATTGAATTTTCCAATTTTATGTTAACTAATCCTGTATTGAAATTTGTAATTGAATATTAACTAGTCCAATACTGAAAATTCCAACTTAATGTTAACTAGTCCCATAATAAAATTTACAATGTAATTTTAAATAGTCCTACATTGAAATATCCAATTTAATCTTTTCTAGTCCTATATTGAAATATCCAATTTAGTGTTAACTAGTACTATATTGAAATATAATATTCTTTGATATTTCCAATTTAATATTATCTAATCCTATATGGAAATTTACAGTTTAATACTAGGTAAGACTATATTTAAATTTACAATTTAATGTTAACTAATCCTACACTAAAATCGCCAATTCTTTTGTAACTCATCCTATGTTTAAATTTCTAATTATTTTTAAGTAGTCCTATATTGAAATTTACAATTTAATATTAACTAGGCCTATACTGAAAGTTCCAAGTATTTTTAACTAGCCACATGTGGAAATTTCTAATTAACATTAACTAGTCCTATATTGAAATTTCCAATTAAATATGAACTAGTCCTATATTAAAATTTCCAATTATTTTAACTAGTCATATATAGAAATTTCCAATTTAATTTGAATTAATCCTATATTGAAATTTCCTATTCAATATTAACTAGTCCTTTATTGAAATTTATATTTTAGGGGGCTGGAGAGATATTCATTGGTTAAGAACACTGACTGCTCTTCCAAAGGTCCTGAGTTCAATATTAGCCCAAAAGCTCAGAATACCTGATACAGTTCATAGACAACATGAAACTCAAGAATAAAGACAAAGGGAGCAGTGGTGGTGCACACCTTTAATCCCAACACTTGGGAGGCAAAGGCAGGAGGATTTCTGAGTTCAAGACTAGAGTGAGTTCCAGGACAGCCTGGGCTACACAGAGAAAGGCTGTCTCAAAAAAAAAAACCAAAAAAACAAGAGAGAGAGAGAGAGAGAGAGAGAGAGAGAGAGAGAGAGAGAGAGAGAGAATAAGGAAGACCAAAGTGTGGTTTGAGTGGTTCTTCTTAGAAGAGGGAACAAAATACTCTTGGGAGCAAATACCAAGACAAAGTGTGGAGCAGAGACTGATGGAAAGGCCACCCAGAGACTGCTGCACCTGGGGATCTATCCTATATACAGTCAACAAACACAGACAATATTGTGAATACCAAGAAGTTCATGCTGACAGGAGCCAGATACAGCTGTCTCCTGAGAGGCTCTGCCAGAGCCTGACAAATACAGAGGCAGATACCTGCAGCCAACCATTGAATTGAGCATGGGGTCCCCAATGGAGGAGTTAGAGAAAGGACTGAAGGAGCTGAAGGGGTTTGCAACCCCAGAGGAAGAGCAACAATATCAACCAACCAGACCCCCCCCCCAGGGCTCCCAGGGACTAAACCACCAACTGAAATGTACACATGGAGAGAACCATGGCTCTATCTGTATATGTAGCAGAAGATAGCCCTGTTGGGCATCAATAGGAGCAGAGGCCCTTGGTCTTGTGAAGGCTCAAAGTCAGTGTCTTGCTCAGAATAAGGCTTTTGTGATGCTTAATGAGAAAACAAAATCTCATCCTGGGAATTATGTGATTTTTTCTTTAGCACTGGAGATTTTCTTGGCCTCCTTCTACCAGAGAATTTCTTGATCCATGTGTGACCTCTGCACCTGGGCTACAAATGTCTATTTAATAATTTTTTAAATCCCTATGAATTAGAATGAAATAACACATTACAGACTAAACCTGTTGTGTAGACTGTTTGCCATAGCTTGTGCTTTTGATTAAACTGCACAAGGAATCCAGTTTTGATACAGAAAATGATGAAATATAGATGGAAAAGAGAAAACCCAAAAGCTAAAGTAAATTTAAATTCCCACACAGAAATTAATTTTAATATTTTATTATTAATTCTTCTTGTTTTTCAATGCATTTATTCACATCTAAAAGATTAAGTAGAAAGGGATATGTACGGATGTGTGTACTCACATGACACATTTTCTAACCAGTTTCAAGGAAAATATTTGAGAAAGAAGTAAGACAGGATTTAATTTAACTTAGGCTTGCCTCAAATTCATTATACAGATGAGCTGGGTCTTTGCGTTATGATCTTCCTGACTTGTCTGTTGGGTTCTGAGATTAAAGGCATGCACCACCACAAGGAGCAGCATGTTTCCTTTCAACTTCCATGTCTAATAATTGGTTACTGGAACAATCTTTCCCTTTCATCTTCCTTAAAGGAAAGGCATCTGAAAGCACAGTATGACCTTTTCTAGAAAGAACCTGAGCCAGGACTACTGAGTATCCTCTATCATCTTACTCTCCATTCCATTTCAATCATTGGACACAAATCATAATTACAGCCATCTTGTTGTGGTAAATATTATTTGGGGATTTCTAATCCTAACCTTAATCCTAACCCCTAACCTGATCTATCTACACAAACAACACTACACAAAGTGTAGAAGGAAGAATCCAACCCAAAGAGATTAATGATAGACATGAAAACACAGGTAGTAAATAATCTTGTTATCTGCAAAAGAAGGGAAAGCACACACACACATCCCAACAACACCACCACGACCAGCAGCAGCAGTAACAATAACAACAACAAGAACAACAAAATATCAGAAGATAACAATCACCACTCATTGACTTTCTCAATATCAATGACCTCAGATGACTATAAAAAGACACAGGCTGACAGAATGGATGCTAACACAAACTTATCCTTCTATTGTATATAAGAAATACAGCTTGGGGTGGAGAGGATGGCTCAGTAGTTAAGAGCACTGACTCCTCTTCCATAGGTCTTGAGTTCTATTCCCAGCAACCACATGGTGGTTCACAACCATCTGTAATGGAGTCTGATGCCCTCTTCTTGTGTCTCTGAAGAGATCAATGGTGTACTCATATACATAAAATAAATAAATAAATAAATCATTAAAAAACAATAAAAACTGTAAAAGGAAAGAAAGAAAAAGAAAGATAGCTCAACATCAAGGATAAACATTACTTTAGTGTAAAGGGTTGTAAAAAGATATTCCAAGCAAATGATCCAAAGAAGCAAGCTGGTGTAACTATTTTAAAATAGTTTTTAAAAAATCAAAAAAATTGGAGAAAGATACAACATACTCATCAAAGAGAAAAAATTACCATAAATGACATTTCAATTTTTAACATCTATGTCTCAAACACATGGTCACATACCTTGGTTAAAAAAAAGAGTTTTAAAGTAAAAATCACATGCTAACCTACATACATTATACTGGCAAATTTCAATACATTATACTGGCAAATTTCAATACTCCATTCTCACCAATGGATAAATTCTCCAGATCAAAATTAAACAGAGAAATACTCCAGCTAACTGATAGCATGAACATGAATCCAGCTGAAATTCGGAGAACATTCTACCAAAATATAAGAGAATATATTTCCTGCTTAGAACTTCATGAAACTCACTTGTAAACTGAAAACATATTCAGACACATTGCAGGTCTCAATACATACAAGAAAGACAAGCTACCCACCATGTATCTTATCAGACCACCATGGATTACAGCTGGATATCAACAAAACCAGAAAGAACACAAAGCTTACAAACCCATGGAAACTGCAACCTCACTACTGAGTGAAAACTAGGTTAAGACAGAAATAAAGGAAGAAATTAGAGACCTTATAGAAGTCAATGCCAATGAATATGCAAAATGCACAATCTTATGGAATACAAAGAAAATGAAACTGTCTCTAAGATGAAAGTTCATAGCACAAAATCCCTACATGAAAAAATTTGAGAGCTCTCACACTGGCAATTTAAGAGCATTCTCTAAAATCTAGAATGGAAAGAAGTGAGTGAGCGATGAAGGAAAGAAGTTGACATCAAGATATTGTCAAATTGGGATCAAAATCCATAAAATAGAAAGAGAAGAATACAAAGAATTAATGAAACATGGGGTTGGTTCTTTGAACCTTTTATTAGACAAAATGGAAACACTTATTAAAAGAGAGAATATCCAAATTCATGAAATCTAAAATAAAAAGGGTGACAAAATAACAGACAATGAAGAAAGCCAGAGAATGGTAGAGACATAGTTTTAAAATGTCTCTACAACACCAAATTAGAAATTGTAAAAAAAAAAAAGGCTAATCTCAATTTGTTCCACTGACAAAAGTTAAATCAAACTAAGGTAAATAACTTAAACACACCTAAACACCTAGAAAAAGAGAAGTCATTACAAGTGTGCCAACAAATAAAGGCCAGGGCCATCAGTTTCAGGGTAGAATCCTACCAGACTTCCAAAGAGGAGTTCATGACAATACTCCTCAAAGTATTCAAGAATATAGAAAGAGAAGAAACCTTAGCTGATTTTATTTTGTGAGCCCATGGCTACCCAAATATCCAATCAATATAAAGACTCAGCTACAAAAAAAAGAATTACAAACCATTTTCCCTAAAACCACAGATGCAAAAATATTTAATACAATGAATTAAATAAAATAGAAATCATTTTAAAAGATCATCCTCAATGATCAATGAGGCAGGCTCCACTAAAGAGATACAGGAATGGTTTAATATAATGTGCTTAATGTGTAAGAAAATAAAATAAGTGGTCATCTCATTGGATGATTAATAATTCTCTGACAATATTGAATCCCACTTTATGATGAAGTTCTTGGAGTGATTAAGGATACAAGGGACACACCTAAACATAATGTCACTTTACTGCAAACCTATAGCCAACATTAAATAGAGAGACAACAATTAAAATAGAGAGACATGCATATTAATTCCACTAATTCACAAACAAGAAGAGGTGATCCATTCTCTCCATATCTATTTAAAATACTCTCTAAAAGTTTAGCAAGAGCAATAAAACTGAAGAAGATAAAGGTAATACAGATTAGAAAGGAGGAAGTAAAATTATCAGGGTTTTTTTTTTTTTTTTTTTTTTTTTTGGTTTTTCGAGACTGGGTTTCTGTGTGTAGCCCTGGCTTTCCTGGAACCAGCAATAGGTGTGGAGAGAGACAAAAAAAAAAGCCAGAGGGGGAAAATGAATCAAAATCTGCAACTGGCTGGGGGTGGATACATTTAGCATGCGCCAGAGACTACAAATTGGAGGGTACCAAGGAGTCTAAGGTTGATCTTAGCTGAGATGTATAGCAGTTAGATATGAATGCTAAAAAGGCAGTCAGGCAGAACCCTCAGAGGAGAGTTAAAGACACCAACGAATCCAAAAATCTTTCTACCCAAAATTTGTCCTGTTCACAAGAATACAATCTACAACATAGATTCTGTACAACAGCAAAATAACATTGTTGTTGGTGGTGGTGTTGTTCTAACTTGCTACCCTGCTGCTGTGATTGAATCTTCTAAGAAAAAGCATCTCAGGCAATAAATGTTTGTTGTACATGGTTCTGTCAGTTCACAGGCCATCATTTTGAAGCTTAGATTAGAAAATGAAGGCAAAAAGCATGGACAAACACTGTCTCCTGGATTGCTCTCTTGCTTGCTCACTGTCTCATGCTCAGCCTGCTCTCTCATCCAGCCCAGGACCAATTGCTTAGGGATATTGCCACCCTCACTGGAAGAGCCTTCCTAATCAATCATTAACACTATCTCTTACAGACATAGCAACCAGCCATTCTGATGAGGGCACGCCCTCAATTGAGGCTACTTCAGATGACTGTAGCTCTGAAATGCTGAGAACTGAAAACTATGACACAGACATAATAATAAATGAGGAAGTTGTAACAACCCAAAACCAATGAGTTAACCATATCAATTACAGGAAACTCTGACAACACAAGAGAGAATTGGAGTTGTGGCTGAGCAAGGACAAAATAGGGAGGGCACCTGGCTCAGAGCAGGGAAGGATACACTGGAATGGGGAGCTCAGAGGCTGTGCTGACCTGGGTGAGTTTCTTTAACCCTGGGTTCCCAGGCCAGTGCTACCAAAGAGGAGGCTAAGACAGCTGGAAGGTGGACAGAAAGGCAGATTGTCCCACACAACTGGAAATGGCCACCAATAAGACAAGACCTCTTTTCCAAGGAAGATATGCTAATTTTTTGAGTGTTGATGAAGAATGAAATTTCATCTTATGACAGCTCCAATTGCAAAACTAGAGTCACATATGACCTAGTCAGAGGGTAGTTCAGGAGGTGGAAAATGAGGTCTTTGTGTTTCTACCCTTTAAAATAAGGTAGACAGAGCCTGATTTTTGCCCTGGATGCTGTCTCGAAGAGCTCTCTCTCATGGACTAGTCAATGGGTCTAGGTCCTGTTGTTAAGGAGGATTTAACCCAAGGTGTGTGGCTAGAAACTAAATTGACTAGGGTGGAGTCTGTCTTATTTCCTCAGTCAGAGAAAAACAAATTGCAACACACAATATAGACAGCCACAAGGGGGCAGTAGAGGCTACCCAGCAGATTCCTCCACTTGGACAGAGGAGAAAATGAAGACAGGATGGCAGCTGTGAGCCCTGTAGCAGGGCTCCAAGTCTGCTCTAACATTCCCAGAAATTAAGACCAGAGAAACACCATCCACTATACCAGACTCTGGAACATCTTCGAAGCACTTTGGGGCTGCGACTCTCCAGTATATTCACTGTAGCAGGGTTCCAGGTTCAATTTAGTCATCTCCCTCCACATATACTCAAGAAAAACCTGAAAACCAAGGCACACAGACTCATATTTGGCAGAGAAGCCACTGACACAGAAACAATGGTGGATATTAAAAACCGGCCTTTCATTTCTTAAGTTGGGAGTCCTGGGTTTCTTGTGGTTCTAGTCAATGCACTAAGATGTTATGTCCAAGTCACAGAAACCCCAACAACCAACAAGGAGCCTATTGCAATGCAAACACATGGAGGTATTTATTATGAGCTCTGTAATAAGGATGCTAGCCAGTCAGCCTCACATGAGATCAAAACTGACCGACCAGGTCTAGGGGTGCTGGGTATTTATTGCAATTACAGTAAAATTGGGACATTAACATAAAGGTCAGCAGCTTAATATTTTAAGAATTACATGACTGCCATAATCTGCAGGAACCAATTAAAGGGGCAAAATCATCTGACAACCATGACGGGTAGGCTAACTTTTTCACTGTAAGGTATATTAGTTATCTATACCCTTCAGTTGTACCTTGACTGGCTGTTGACAAGGGAGGTTTGTCATAGGATGTTTGTTCAAATGGACTTTGTGCACTCTCTAAAAAAAAAAAAAAAACTGATTGGGCTTTACAAACTCATCTTTGTGCCTGAGGTCCTGATTATTGAAAGATGCTCCTGTTCAACCACAAGCCATGCATGGCAGTAGAAAAGGTAGTTTGTCCAAAGACCTACCTCACTATCTGTTACTGCACTGTCTGAAACAGTTTTCCTGAGCAGGTACCCCACAGCTCTCGAATTTCAAAATATTAGGGTTTCAAAGGTAACTTCAATATTACAGCTTCTTGTTCCAGTATCTGGGATCCACACATGATCCTCTGTACTCCTCAAAAGAGATTGGGTCTCTCTCCAGCTCTTCCATCTATAGCACTCTAGGTTCTGCTTGACTTCACTTTACTGCTGCTGCTATTCTCTCTGCTCATCCCATGGGACTGACATCTTCAATATGCTGGGTTCTTCCCCTGCAACTAGGATTCACTGCGTTCCTGTCATACACTCCCTTCACTGGGCCAAGCCTTAGCTGCTCTGCATGAGATTCATTTATGCTTAAAAACCAATACCACCTGGGTGATTCTCACACATGAGCGACTGCGGGTGTACAACAAAGGAACAACCTTGGCTATCTCTGGAACACAGCTTCTTTGTCCTCTCAGAAAACACTTACCAGAAGATTTCACCTCAGTGGTACTGGTTTCTTCTTCATCCCCACTAATTTTCTAACTACAGCCAACCAGCATCAACTGTCGTCCCTTCTATTCTTCCCTCTAAATCAGAGCCACATGAACAAAGCTGCTGAGTTCCTCTGCCTGCTGAGGCTGGAACATGGCCCCTTCTATTACATCATCACCAGATTTGTATTTTTCAACAACTTCACTGCCTAAGCTTGGCTGTCCTTGAACTTGCTCTGTAGATTAACCTTGAACTCAGATCTGCATGGCTCTGTCTCCTGAATGCTGGGTAATACGTGTGTAACACTTTGCCTGTACCTAAGCTTTTCATTACCTAAAACTTGTTCTGTACCAGGAAGACCTGAATCAGAGATCTGCTTGATGCTCATCTTTTGGGATTTAAGGTGTGTACCACCGCGCCTATACTTAAGTATTTTATTTTAGGTTTTAAAATGAAAGCCCAGAATAGTAATCACAGTCCATCGATGGTCAGTTTCACACATACTGGTGACCCTTATGTCCACATGAAAACAATAACCAGGTGATAATTTAAAGATATAAAAATTTATAAAGGGTATGAAAAGTTGTTATGACCTCTGGAGCTGAGCCAAGAATGTAGGCCAACCGGTTCACTAGCTCCAGGTTCCAGGAACTGGCTGACCACAAAGAATGTAGAACTAAAAATCCAGGTCAGCTGGGTCGTTCTGGGAACTGGCTGACCACAAAGTAGATGGTTGAGGAAGATTCAATTCCTGAGAAAAACATGTACAAGATTTTTCCCACATGACCAACTGAATAATGGGCTGGAACTTTCCACTATTTTTATGATACCCTTCCTTGGTTTCCCCCCCACCCCCTGGTTTGCGTTTTTTTTCCTTTTAATACCCTTCTCCCCCTGGCCTCGGAGTCAACACTCCTCATTATCAGTCTCGACATCAGCCCAGCTAATTCCTGAAATAAAGCCTCTTGTGTCTTGTGAGTTACTGAGTGGTTACAATATCCCCAGACTAGAGTGAGGGTCTCCCCTCCTGAGGGTCTTTCAATAATAACACCCAACACGATACAGTTCTCCTTTATACAAGACTGGGGGTATGTACATAGGTCCGCCAGCCAGTAACTGGAGGCAGCTCCAGTCATGCCCCTGCCTCAGATTTATGGGCAACCCGGGGCCTCCGCTTCCACCCGCCGGCTACCACCAGCCAGCCATGGTACCTGGAGGCTCCAGTCATCTCCCCGGTCTGCAGTGGCCCGGCGGTCGATCAGATTGCGTCGCGCGGTCTGTGAAGTCAGAAGGAGCCCTCCGATGCCACCGGGACAGTGGTGTGCCTCCCAATTGCAGCGGTGGTGGCAGCAGTGGCAGCAGAGGTCTCCAACTACAGTATCTTGGCTCTCCAGTGAAGTCAATCCTCACCTGTGGGGATCTCCAAACACCACGCGAATGTGCCAGGCACAAGCCTTCATGGGAAATGTAGTCTCTGGCCGGCCGCCATCTTACTTTACATCCCGGCATCATGTGATATGTAGTTTGAAGGCCGGTCGCCATCTTGGCATGAGTCCTTATGGGAAATGTAGTCTCGGGCCGGCCGCCATATCTACATAGCCCAGGCTGTCCTCACTCTGTATACCAAGCTGGCCTCGAACTCAGAAATTTGCCTTCCTCTGCCTCCCAAGTGCTGGGATTAAAGGCATGTGCCATCAATTATTGATCATTATGACTATTGATTAGTATTGCTTATTGATTATTGATCAGCATTGAATGCTGGTTATCGATTATTGATTATCATGATTATTGATCACTTTTGGTTATTGACTAGTATTGATTATTGGTCCTTGAGTAGTATTGATTATTGATTAGCATGATTGTTGATCATTATTCCATCACTGTCATCACCCTGCCTCTCCCTTCCAAGTGCCAGGTTTAAAGACGTGCACTACCACTGCCGGATATGCCTGTCTTCTTAATGTATACTATAAAAGACAAAAGGATTTGGACACATGTGCTGCAGAGTCTGAGAAACCACCCGTGTTTCTATAAGAAAGCACCTGGTCCAAATGTTTTGGGCAGATTCAGAATCAGCCATGACAGTGAAGTTACTCAGAGCTCACCTCCTGATCTACCACGTGATGGGCATCACCAGGGACCTCACAGGTGGTCACATCTGGCTGATGCTTCCCATGCAGCCCCAGAGAGGACCCAGCACCCCATCTCCCACTGCTCAGCTGCCTGACCCTGCCCATTGTGGGCAGTGATCCTCTGCTCACCATGACTCAATTTCAGAGCTTCCCTGAGGTCTCCACAGAGCACACACAGCAGAGCACAGAGCAGGGCACAGATGACCATTCAAGCCTGCACAGCCACCAAGAACTTGCAGAATGGCACCCAGAAGGACCCGCCTCCTTGTCTGATTGGCAGGTCTGCCTGGGAGCCTTGAGAGGCCAGTGAGTCTTACCACTCCTCAAGATTAAATTGTGTTTCCAGACCAGGGTCAGACCTTTTCCAGAGCTCAGGAGGGGTTTGCCCTCCATTAGCTTTTGTTTCTGTCTTCAAAGAGGAATCTCACCCCACCTAGCCCTGAGGGAGAACTCAGCATTCCAGCTCTGGCTGTTCATCTGCCTGCTGTTCTGCCCTCTGATAGCAATGATCCTGCACTTACCAGGACCTGACTCCAGACTTTACCTGAGCTTTCCTCACAGCACTTGCCTTCTTCTTCTTGCAATCAAGGTGAACAGTTTCCATAGCCCAGTAATCAGTGTGCAGTGGAGGGATCAATCTGACCCACAAGTGGAAGGTTGCCCAGGCTATTTCTTAGGATTCTGTCTAAACTTCCCGCAGTTACCTGGTAACAGCCAGGTATGCTCCTCCCCACCGTTACCTGGCAACGGCTGGGTAGGCCTGACCCACTTAAAGATGGCTGCTTGCCCCTTCCTCTTTTTTGATGTCTTGATCTCTGTTTTTCTTGCCCTCTTAGGTTCATTACCCAGTCTCTCCCATTCTTTTCCCCCCCTCTCTCTCCACATGCTTATGCCTGGCCTCTACTTCTTTACTTTCTGCCTCTCTCGGCTTTTCCTTGCCTCTACTACCCTCTTAAGTCCCCTCCCCATGTCCTAAAAATACTATATTCTATACTATAGTGTCATGTGGCTGGTCCCTCAGAGAGAAGAGATATCTTAGCCTGAGGCAGGAGCCTGCTGAGACATCCCTTTACCCCACATCTCCCCCGCACCCCCCACACACACATAGAACACATTCAGTCTCTCTTAAAGAGAGAAAGCTGTGGGGAGGAGCATACCTGGCTGTCACCAGGTAACTGTGAGGTAGAGTTTTAGACAAAATATTAACACCATTAATACTAAAGAGGGATTTTAGGAAACAAGAGTCTTGTTTTGTGGCTTCATGCTGGGTTCAGCGAAACTGTAGTTTCCTTCCACCAGATGACAGGTATCAATTAACCGTGACAAAAATCCAGAATCATAAGGGAAACACAGTTGTGCACTATTGGTAGCCAGCACATCTTCATCAGTGGCAAAGTGAAGAAAAACCACAGTTGTATTAGTACAGGTTCTGTAGATAAACATAGCTCAAATCATAGAGAGAATGAATGTTTGTATACAGAAAGGTTATTTAATATAATGTCCCAATAAAGGCTGTTGCACAATGTAAATTAGAAAACTCAAGAGCTGGTTGATTTCATGCTGCAGGATATTACTGCTGATCTTCAGTGAATACCAGAATTCTGAAGAAATAAGTACTTACTAATACCAGTTTTAAAACACAAATAAACAAACAAATCACCTTTGCTTTGTAAAAATGTAGGGCAAATACTAAAAACAAAACCAAAAACACCACCTGTCCAATGTCCTTTATATATGTAGGTTGTCAAAAGAATCTGTAGCCCAGATTAAAGGAGGATCTGAGCATTTCAAAAGAGCAAGATTAATAAAGGGTTTCTCACTTCAAAAGGCGTAATTAAGAAATATGCCCCACAGCAAGCAGGGTTTGAGTTAGGTATAGGGGATTAGACAGCCATATTTTAAAATTAAAGATGTGGATGAAGAGGTGCACAGAAGCATGTGCTTATTTTATTGTATTGATATTGATAGAGTCAATGCCTAGGAAATGTGGCAATACCTCGGTGTTACAATAGCTTTAGCATTGGTGATAATATATTGTTTGTTGTGCATTATTAAAGAGCAATTAAATATCAAACCTCTGTCTCTGGCATACTCCCTCACCTCTCGGGGAACTGACCATCTCACAGTCAATCCTGTATACAATTACTGAGTGGAGAGGACCTGTCCTTCCTCCTCCCACCGGGACCCTAAACCCTTATCACAACCTGCTCATGACAGATAACATACTGGGCTCCAGACAGCTTGTTTGTTGTTTTAATCCTCTACCTCTTCTGCTACTAGAACCTTTAAAATTTTAAGGTTTAATGTATTTTCATAATATTAATTCTTAACACAGTTCACAACTGAAGTGACCCATTGGTTTAAATATTTTTTTTGTTTATGTTTTGTTTGTTTAAACTAATGTAAGTTTTAAGCCTACAATGTAAGTTGGCTCCTGAAGGTTGCAGAATGCCACAGTTGGCAGCTCCAGGCACTAAGAACGTCAGAAATGATTACCTCAACCTTCTTATGTTCTGAAAGTGTTTTTATTCTTTAAATGGGTTTGTGACAAGCTGAACTCCTCATTATCTATTTGCCCAAAGTAGCAGTAAATCTGTCTGAGATTCCCATTCACAGAAAATTGAGTGGACCAAGGCTGGGACTTCTCAGAGCTGTCAGCTTGAGCTGGACCTGTGCTGCTTCTTAGGCAGAGTGTATACACATCAACACCTCACCTGGTATTGGACAGCAGAGTCAAGTTCTTTTGTATCCTTGTATCCAGACAACTGGATACATGACCAAAGAGGACCTTGAACTCTTGGTTCTCCTACATCTGGGACCCCCCCAATTGTTGAGATTACAGTCATGTATAGCCACAAACAATTTCATGCTTTCTTCACTTGAAGATGAAGTGAATAAGAGTAGAAGTAATACTTTCTCAACTCTTATTTTCCAACAGAAAATGTGATTTAAAAATAAATGATCCAGGTGGTGGTGGTGCATGCCTTTAATCCCAGCACTTGGGGGGCAGAGACAGACAGTTTTCTGAGTTCAAGGCCAGCCTGGTCTACAGAGTGAGTTCCAGGACAGCCAGGACTACACAGAGAAACACTGTCTTGAAAAAAACAAAACAAAACAAAACAAAACAAAAAATGACACTTCAGGTGACCACTATTTCATGAACAACCATCTAACTTTGTATTTTACAGGTATATTTCATTCCTCTCATGACTATTTGGCTTATCTTTCTTAATAGAATGAAGGACAGATAATGTTGCATTGAGTGCATGCTTTTCCAAACATTTTCTTTTCTTTTCTTGTTTGTTTGTTTGTTTATTTTGAGACAGGGTTTCTCTGTATAGCCATGGCTGTCCTGGAACTCACTCTGTAGACCAGTCTGGCCTCTAACTCTGCCTCTGCCTCCCAAGTGCTGAGATTAAAGGTGTGCACCACCACTGCTTGACCCAAACATTTTCAAGTGCCAGGCCTGGTGCATTTCTTGCCATTCATGTCATCCTCTGCAAGTATTATAAGGGCACATAGCAGCTCTGGGGAGGAGAAAACTAGCAAGCTCTGCTGGCTTATGAGAGACACTTGCTTGGTTATATTAGTCATGTAGAACTCTTTGGGAGATGGAAGGACATTTAAAATTTTGGTGAATGTCTCTTAGTACATTGACCCTGAATGCATATGTCAAGTTTTGGTACAGAGGTGCTACAATAGAAACCTTGTCTAATTCCAAGCCTAGGCTGCTACTTGGATGTTTTTTTGCCACATGTGTAGAGACAACATTTGTCTGAGGTTGCGGGTTAGAACTCCTTTCTCCTGATATGGTACTTCAGTTTATCACATGATGAAGATGACTGCTGCAACCCCAAGACTAAAGAATCAAATCCATCATTTTGGGTATCCCCATTTTCCTGTCACCTGCAAGGCTCTGGATTCATAGTTCCATAGTAGAGTTTTTGCCTATAAGTTTAAACTCTAGGATTGCAAAAATTTGTCATGCTCTTTCATATCTTTGAGAATTAGAATCAGGAGAATCAGAAGTTCAAGGACATCCTCAGCTGTATAAAAATTCTAAGCTGAGCCTTAGTTATGTGAGACCTTATCCCAAACAAACACAGCAAGAATGAAATAGACCATCAGTATACAGATACAAGAATAAGAATGCACTGGTTTCTGTGTATAGAATGTTAAACACAGAAGAAAAGGAAAGCCTGTCTCATTCAATACTGCTGCATGTGGAGTAGTGGCCACCCTCCAGGGAGCCTACCTGTGTGAACTGTGAGGACACAGTGTTCTTTTTTTTTTAGTTTGTAAATAAAAGATCAGATGTGTGTCACACAGCAAGTTAGCAGGAGCTAGACACTGGACCCTTCACCTCATGATTTTCTCTTTCCCACCTGCCAATAAGTTGAAGCCCATGTTTGTATATTTTGGAAAATACCTTCAGACTCATCATTAGGGAGGTCGAGGCATTCTCTTGAAGTTTGTATTCAGATCTGGAGGTTGTGCTCCAGATTTCAAAAAGCTGTTGGACATACAGGTGATGACATCATCAACATCTTTCATCCTGTGCTCTGGCTTGCATTTGCTTCCATTTGAGGTAAATAGGAGGTTAAATATCCAATTTTCAGACTTTCCATTTTTTTTAATCAATAAAAACCAAATTTTATAATGTCTGTTTTGTGTAAACTCTTCGCTGAAGTGATCCAATAGCTAGCACATCACTAATTTTATATTTTTATTATTTTATAATCATCAGATAAGGCATATTAATGTGTTAGTTGTGGCTCTTCAGAACTGCTCAAATAATTACTTGTTAAGCCTCTGTACATGTGGAAGCCAAATTACTCCCCTGACAGAGTACAAAGGGTAAAGCTGGAGAGTTTTTGCCTTTTTTCCAAGGGAGCACAGCAGTGGTAACCCATGAGTTCATGTGACATGAATCAAGTCCCTGCATATGTGTAGCCTCCATGAGAACTGCTGTTTGGCTTTTCCTAAATCCATTCTGCTGTGATACTGTGACTCATCTGTGTACATATGTTGCATTTTTAAAATCATGCTGCTTTTACCTTATAATAAGGCTGGCTGAGTGCAGTGGTTTAAAGTAGGATGGAAGCTGAGTTGCTCAGAGACATAGCTACATGCAATGTGCACAAAACACCTCCCCTATTTTTCTATTTTAATCCCATTCTCTTGTTTCTTTAAATAGAAAGAAATCCTGTCATCTGCTTAACCCCCAGCTGACGAATGTGTTACCTTAGAAGCTTCTTCTGGGATGATACCCCCTGTGATGGTTAAACCTGGTTGTCACTTTAAGCAGTTTGAAACCCACTTGAACTATTTCCCATGAGTCTGTGAGGGAATTTCCAGAAGCAACTGGAACATGGCTCAGGAAGGAGTGGGATGGTACCCACCCCATAGGCACCATCCATAGATGGAGTGGATACAAAAAGAGTAGAGAAACCTGCACAGGAGTCTAAGTTCTGTTCACCTGCACTTTGGTCTGGGTCTGCTGCTCCATCACACAGACACTTGACCTGAGTATGAAGCATTGTCTCAGACTTCTGATCCCATTCCCAACTTTTAGGCTTCAAATAAAGTGGGTACTGCATCTGCAGCCTGTCTTTTTCTGAGGTTTCCTGCACTTTGAACTGAGTTGCTGTTATTTAGCCTAGATCTCAAGCCTAGAGTTGGCCACTAAAGGACTCCTCCCCCTCTCAAGTATAGGTCAGTCTCATCAAGACTACATTTTGGGAGAATTTGGAGAAGGGGAAAACCTGATCAAAATACATTGTATGAAAATTTTTAAAATAATAAATAAAAAGATACAGTCAAGAATCCACTGTTAATTTAGGAATTATTTGATTTATCACATACACACAGTGATATAAGTCTAGGAAGAGGAAAAATTGGTTTCTCAGCAAGAAGAGTGAAGTGAGTCAAGTGGTGGCTGCAGTTTCTGGGGTGGGGGAGGTGGGGAATTTAAACAAGGGAACACAGGGACTGGCTGGGCTCACAGGTGCTAGGATCCTCTGCTGTGAAATGAGACAGGATGTCTGCTCTGAGCCAGGGAGCCAGACATGAAAAGCTAAAGGTGCCTGCTTCTTACAAGCAGGTAATCAAAGGATAGGATTATAAAGTTTGGTTTAATTGTTCTTAAACATAGAAGGGAATACAGATTTTGCCTGAACCATGTGGGGAATTCTTCCTGTGCTTTGGAACTATTAGGAAGAGCTGCTCACTGGGCGGTGGTGGCACATGCCTTTAATCCCAGAACTTGGGGAGCAGGGGCAGGGGGATGATGGTGATGTAATAACGGTCAATAATCAATGTTGATCAATAATCAATAATCAATAAATGGCAATCAATAATTATCAATACTAATTGATAACCAATAATAATCAATAATTGATGGCACACACATTTAATCCCAGAAGTTGGGATGCAGGAGCACGGGGATCACGGTGATGGAATAATGATCAATAATCAATGCTGATCAATAATCAATAATAAATGGTAATCAATAATTATCAATAGTGAGAGGCAGACAGTAAAAGAATGCAGGCCTCCACAAAGCAGAAAAAGAATAGCGATAAGGAAATGTGTTTTAATTGGTTTTAGGGACAGAAGAAAGTATAATGGTAATCATTTAAGTATACAGAGATATTAAGCTCCACAGAAGAGAGACTGAGTGAAAAATTGCTTTAGAGAAGACTTGAAAAGGTCTTGCCAGGATATACTCAAATCCTTGAAAAGTGAGTTCCATGGGAATTCTGGGATTGATTCCTGGCATGACAGATAAGAAGCCTAAGAATAGACTTATACAGTAAGCAGAAGGGAATTTAATTATAGATATTAAAATATTGAGGCATTTGATCTTTAAAAATTAGATTAAAGGCAGAAGATAGAGTTTCTAGCCTATTCTCAGACAGTAGAAATTTAGGCCTTGAGAATTATATAAAAAGAGAGCCTGGGAATAGATTCATACAGTAAGCAGACATAGATATTAAATAAATATATATTGATAAAAATTTGAGATTAATATTGTTGCTCTTAGATGGACATTGTGACCATGCAACTCATTTAAGAATACAAAACCTAGAAGGAGTCCTTCTTCAAAAAAATGGATATTTTTTCATTTAAATTTCAAATGTTATCTATTTTCCTTGTCCCCACACCCTCTGTAAACCCCCTATTCCATCCCCCCCATTTTATGAGGATTTTACACAACCCGCCCACTCCCATCTTCCTTCCCTGTCATTCCCCTACACTATGGCATCAAGCTCACAGGAACTGTCTGCCTTGTTCACAGGAACAAGAGCCTCTCCTTCCACTGATACTTGACAAGGCCATCCTCTGTTACATATGTGGCTGGAGCCATAGATCCCTCTATGTGTATTCTTTGGTTGGTGGTTTAGTCCCTGAGAACTCTAGGGGTCTGGTTGGTTGATATTGTTGTCATTCCTATGGGGTTGCAAATCCCCTTAGCTCCTTCAATCCTTTCCCTAACTCCTTCATCAGGGACCCCATGTGCTTAGTCCAATGGTTGATTGCGAGCATTTGCCTCTGTATTTGTCAGGCTCTGGCAGAGCCTCTCAGGAGACAGCTATATCAGGATCCTTTCAGCAACCATTTCTTGGCATCCACAATAGTGTCTGGGTTTGGTGATTGCATATGGGATGGATCCCCAGGTGGGGCAGTCTCTGGATGACCTTTGCTTCAGTCTCTGCTCCACACTTTGTTTCCATATTTCCTCCCATGAGTATTTTTTTACTCCTAAGAAGGACAGAAGCATCCACACTTTGGTCTTCCTTCTTTGTGAGCTTCATGTGGTCTGTGAATTGTATCTTGGTTATTCTGAGCTTTTGGGCTAATATCCACTTACCAGTGAGTGCATACCCTGTGTGTTCTTTTGTGACTGGGTTACCTCACTCAGCATGATATTTTCTAGTTTCATCCACTTGCCTAAGAATTTCACAAAATCATTGTTTTTAAGAGCTGAGTAGAAATCCATTATATAAATGTACCACATTTTCCTTATCCATTCCTCTGGTGAAGGACATCTGGGTTCTTTCCAGCTTCTGGCTATTATAAATAAGGCTTCTATGAACACAGTGGAGCATGTGTCCTTGTTATATGTTGGAGCATCTTCTGGGTATATGCCCAGGAGTGGTATAGCGGGGTCCTCATTTCATACTATGTCCATTTTTCTGTGAAACCACCAGATTGATTTCCAGAATGATTGTACCAGCTTACAATACCACCAACAATAGAGGAGTGTTCCTCTTTCTCCACATCCTTGCCAGCATCTGCTATCACCTGATTTTTTGCTCTTAGCCATTCCCATGTGTGTGAGGTGGAATCTCAGGGTTGTTTTGATTTGCATTTTCTGGATGACTAAGGATGTTGAGCATTTCTTAAGGTGCTTCTTGGCCATTCACTATTCCTCAGTTCAGAATTCTTTTTTTTTTTCTTAGCTCTGTTCCTGATTTTTTCATAGGGTTATTTGGTTCTCTGGAGTCTAACTTCTTGAGTTCTTTGTATATATTGAATACTTTTCCTCTATCAGATATAGGATTGGTAAAGATCTTTTCCCAATCTGTTGGTTGCTGTTTTGTCTTATTGACAGTGTCCTTTGCCTTACAGAAGCTTTGCAATTTTATGAGGTCCCATTTGTTGATCCTTGATCTTAGAGTATAAGCCATTGGTGTTCTGTTCAGGAAACTTTCCCCCTGGGCCCATGTGTTTGAGGCTTTTCTCCATTTTCCATTCTATTAGTTTTAGTGGATATGGTTTTATGTGCAGGTCCTTGATCCACTTGAACATGAGCTTTGTACAAGGAGATAAGAATGGATGGATTTGCATTTTTCTATATTCTGACCGCCAATTGAACCAGCATCATTTTTGAAAATGTTATCTTTTTTCCCACTGGATGGTTTTAGCTCCTTTGTTAAAGATCAAGTGACCACAGGTTTGTGGGTTTATTTCAGACCCAGTCCTTCAAATAACTGTGATCACAAACTGATTTTAGATGATTAATCTATATGAGTTAAAGGCCAGAAGGGAACCTCATGTTTATGTTACATTCTGATTTAATTATAAAATGGTGCTTTTGATATATTTCAATTAGAAAGGGACTGCAGGAAAGCACACACCCCTGACCTGCATTTATGTGAGTGCTACAGATGTGAATTCAGTTGTTCATGGTTGTGTAGCAAATTCTTGACCCACCAAGCCTTCCCCCTAGCCCTGATATCTGATGACTTCAATGTATATAGAGATGAAACATCTCTGCTCTGAACTTTCATATGTTTAAAATTCTCCTTTAAAATGACTTTGTCCCTTATTTTATTATCTCCCATGGCTGCAGCCAGAGTGAATTTCTAAGCTATTTTTATTGTTTAACCCTTTCATTGATTTCTCATCCTGAGCATAGGCAAAACCTTATAAGACCTTCATTCTCCCATCCTCCATTTGCCTCTCCAGCTTCCTTTGTCTGAATACACTGGTCCTGACAGACTATGCCACTCTCTGCTTCATGCTTCACAGTTTCTAGAATGTTCCCTGATGTCCAATCCCTGCCCCTGCACATGCAGCTCTGGTGTTTCCCTACCTAACAACTAATTATTCAGCTCACATTATTACTTTCTTGACTTGTTCTAGCTATGCCCCCCCCCCCAAGATTATTCTCAGATGGTAGCTCTGAACTTATCCTGCAGCTGTTGCCTCTCTCAGCATGCTAAATGTATTTTGAACAGGAGAAACCAATGTGTTCATCCACTGGCACAAAGACCTGGTACAGTGAGTGTGGACAGAAGCTATGCTATGACTAATTATTGGGTTATAATGACTTTTGTGAACTGTGTTAGAACATGTGCATTTTTCAGTCTCAAAAATAAACTTTGTCAGTTTTCTTAGTGGAAATAACTCCTGTGTAGAGACAATTTTAAAAATAACAATTCCCCAAATCTTTATTTTCTTTCTTTTTTTCTTCCCAGTGGCATTTCATGACATGACGTGCTGGTGGTACATCTAGGAGCTCTGTAACTCCTGAACTTAAGCTGTAGCTATCTTTTTCATGTGGGTCCAGAGAAACATGCAGCTTTCTAGGGATGGGGATGGAATACCAAAGTTGAATTTATGAAGGAGAGTGGGAAAGAGAGAGAATGAGAGTGATTTTATTTGAATATCTCCTGTCTTTCTGGGGTGCGGGGGAGAATGTCAGGTTTGCAAAGTCAATTTTGAAATGATTGTTTATGTGTTTGCAAACTCTTTTCTTTTCTTTTTTCTTTTTTTTTTCTCTTTTTTTTTTTTTTTGGTTTTTCGAGACAGGGTTTCTCTGTGTAGTCCTGGCTGTCCTGGAACTCACTCTGTAGACCAGGCTAGCCTCGAACTCAGAAATCCGCCTGCCTCTGCCTCCCAAGTGCTGGGATTAAAGGCATGCGCCACCACCGCCCGGCTTGCAAACTCTTTTCAAATGTCTAAGGTGGAGAAAGGAAAGTGTTGAACTTTGGGAGAAAGGTTGGTTGGCTTCCTGTTTGAGTCTTCCAACAATAAAGATTATTGCAATAACAATGGAGTCTCAGATTGGATACCACAGAGGCCTCCTTTGCCAACCAGCAATGGACCACAAGGCTATGCCATCCCCAACTCGACTGGAGGACCAGGACTGGGTCGCCTAGCTCTCTGCCCTAGCAACCCCTGTAAACTGTGCATACTGAATGCAAGTAGCTCTCAGGCAGCGGCGCAGTCACTCAGAGGATGGGGGCGGGGCGCTAGAGAAGCCTGGTGGGGGGAGGGGCGGGGAGGGGCCACTGTGGAGGCGCCAGGCGGTGCCTCGACTGAGGAAGTAAGGGCTGCAGCGCGGTGCAGATGGTGCTGCTCGCAGCCCTGCTGACCGGTTACCTTCTCCGGCGTCCTCCTGGCTGTGGTGAGGGCACTGAGAGACAGCCTGGCAAGGCCCACGTGTCTTGAGGCAGAGAAGGTGAGTGACCCCCTCGGGGACCGGCGGGTCTGGGAATGTCGGGGAGCCTGGAGGCCTCGGTCCACGCTGCCCTCGCACCTCAGGCTGCTGAGTTGTGTAACCGAGACCCCCGGTTCCCTCTCCACCGTGGTGCGGCCACCCCAGTTCTGCTGCCTGCACTGCATGGTTCGCCGACCTGTGCGCCAACGGGCCTGGCTCTGAGTCCCCGAGACATCGTCGCAAGTCATTCTTTCCTCCAGTGCTGGTGCGATCCGGGCCATTCATTCCCTGTGCATGGGAGCATCTGCTCCTCCAGGTTTTGCAGATCAGGGCAGGGGTGCCAGGGGCCTGCGCTGCGGTTCTCTAGCTTCCCCTCACCACTCACCTCCCATGTAAGGTTTCTCCCTCTGCCTTGCATAGTTTCCATAAATAAAAAACAAAATAAATCACAGGGTAAATTAAGCAGAATATTGGGAAAAAAGCAACCAAAAATATTTTTACTTCTTTAATAATTTCAATAATTTCAATAATGCCAACTGAAACAATGTGGGTATTCATAGATATTTAGAAATGTAATTTTCTTTGAACAGAACTTGAGAGTATTAGGAGAATGATTATTGAGAGATAAGTTGTAGGTTCTTTTAATATCTCATCTCCTTGTAAACCTTATACAAAAGCAAGTCTTAAGTTCTAGTGTCATCTTCCTTAGACTGTGGGATTAGCGCTGTCATTTGGTGTCCTTACTTTGCTTGCTGTTCCTCACATAGTAAGAATGATCTTTTCTAAGTTCTTTTGAAAAAGAACATGGATTGAACTTTTTGTGCTCAAAGTCTTCGACAAGCTCTGAGTTATGTACAGGATTGAATTTAAGCTCCTTCTCCCTGCCATCAGGGCAGCTGCCAACTTACCCTTAGCCTTACCCCGTGACTCTCACTATTGGGCTTCACGATGCTACCCAGGCAGATACACTGGACACCTCTTCTGGCTGGTAGTAATTGTTTGTGTCTTTTATTGCTGTTCTTTACTTGAAAGAACTCCTGATTCCTAAAATAGAAGCAAGTCTCTCCCTTTTGGTTTTTTAACTCTTTTGTTTGGTATTAAATTAAATATTTTTCTCATTTGTATTTATTATTAGATACACTTTTCACTTGTTATTTATTCCCATTAGACTTTGTGGCTCTCCTCTCCCTAACTACAGGGTAGAGATCCATTAGATTATTTATAATTTTATCCCTAGTACTTAGAACTGTGCCTGGTAATAGACTCTTGGTAAAAATTTCTAACTAAATGGATCCAGTAGTTGATTTGAACATGTGACATCTTCAGTCCAGATCCTGCCGGCCCCCATTTACTGATTACATGAGTCTGGACTAGTTAATGACGTCTGGTGCTTCATTTTTTCAGCTGTATATGATGACTATAGTATTACCTACTTCATAGCATTATAGTGAGGGATTGAGTTAATACATGCTAAAAAACATAGGTCTGAGTTTTCTATGCTGTGTGTAGAGGCCCTAGGACTATGCCCAATGTCTTCCAATGCTCCCTACATTAATATTAAAGTCAAGCACTGAACCTGGCCTTGCCATTTGGGCTGGACTGGCTGACTCCTAGGATCTGTGTCTTGTCAGACAAAGTGTTGGAGTGGACAGAAACAGGCAGCAGTGCAGCAGATTTCAAGTGGATAAGAGTCTGAACTGAGGCCCTCCTGCTGGCAGAGCAGCACTTCACTTATTGAACACCTCACTAACCCTTAAAATCAAACAAGCAGACAACCCACACTTACTGATTAGCATTGATTATTGATCGTTATTCCATCCCCGTCATGCCCCTGCCTCTGCCTCCCAAGTGCTGGGATTAAAGGCATGTGCCATCAATTGTTGATCATTATCGGTTATCAATTATATTGATAATTATTGATTACCATTTATTGATTATTGATCAGCATTGATTATTGATTGTTGTTCCATCCCCGTCATCCCCTGCCTCTGCCTCCCAAGTGCTGGTATTAAAGGCGCGCGCCATGTATTATTGATCATTATTGGTTATCAGTTAGTATTGACGATTATTGATTACCATTTATTGATTATTGATTGGCATCGATTTTTGATCGTTATTCCATCCCTGTCATCCCCCTGCCTCTGCCTCCCAAGTGCTGGGATTAAAGGCGTGCGCCATCAATGCCTGGCTCAACCCACACTTTCAAAAATGTTGTTTCTTTTTTGGTGCAGGGTTTTTCTGTGAAGCCCTGCCTCTTCCTGGGTAGCCTATAGATCAGGCTGGTTTCAAAGTCACGTGATCTGCGTACCTACCTCTGCATCCACAGTGCTGGGATAAAAAGTGTGTTACCATTGCCTGTCTTCGGACAACATGTTTATTGTCATAAAATAAAATAGAATTTGTTTTTATATTGTTTTTGAGTGAAAGTTCGTTGCCTACCAAAGTTTATTTGACTTTCTATATAGTTTCTCTGAATGTCTAGAATAAAATAAAAAGTACTCTGAATGTTTAGAATAAAATAAAAAGAGTGAGAAGCCACCAGAGTGGCTTTCCTAGGTTTTGCTTTGATGTTCTACTCGAAATACAATTGTGGTGATGGACAAAGTTACTGGGCCTTCTTGTTTCCAGACAGGAAAACTTGAAGGTCTCAGGGAAGTCTGTGTTTGAAGTGTTCAGGAAGGAGAGGTGTTTTATCATCTTTACTGTGATGTTTTCTACCAGTTTGTACAAGGAGTTTTTCCTACATGTTATATTTTGGTTCTCAAGTTAGAGCATAAAGCAACCTAGTATATTCTACATACTTACCTTTGCTCTCCCTTTTTTTTTTTTTATTTTTCTTTTCTTTTCTTTTTTTTTTTTTTTTTTTTGAGACAGGGTTTCTTTTTATATCCCTGGCTGTCCTGGAACTCACTCTGTAGACAAGGCCGGCCTCAAACTCAGATATCCACCTGCCTCTGCCTCCCAAGTGCTGGGATTAAAGGCGTGCACCACCACCTCCCGGCTTGCTCTCCTTTTTTTTTTTTTTAATGTGTTTTTTTTATCATTTATGAAACCTAAACTAAAAATATTTAATAATAAAAACTTTGAGATTATACATCAAATTATTCTTAAAAACTCATGGTTCTGCCTATGTTTATTATATTTCTGTAATACTAGATATTTTACTTTGCATTTATTTTTGGAAAATGGCTTTTTATAATTCCTTTTATATTTCGGCCTCAACTTTAAGTCAGGATTCTAAGCGTGTGCTTGACACTTAAAAATGAAAGTGAAACACCGCTGTCTTTTTAACATTGTTCCAAAATTTAATAATAATTGGTAAATTACAATGTATGGGCTATGTTCCAGAACTCTTTGATAAGTGGTTTCCCATTTAATATTCAAAAGCACCATATAAATTCGGCACACTCAGAAACAGGTTTGTAGAGCTAATAGTACTTGGTTGGGTCACATGGTACAAAGGAACCAGGATACTTACTTACTTCTCTTTGATTCATGACCAAGATCCTAACTCTTTTGTGAGCTACATTTTAAAAGGACAAAGTTTTGCATATATTTGTAAGTGTATGTTCCTCCAAATTACTGGCAGTTTTTCATTATTTCTGCCTAAGAAGATGTTGTCTGATTCATGAAAGCTGTAGTGACGGGTGTTTGAAGGATGCTTTGATTTGGACTCCAGGCCACATGAGTAGCAAGTTATTCTGGAAACAATCTGTCTGGTCCCCAGAACTGTAGTTTATAAAGCATTTAATATAGATTTAAAAGTGGACATTAAGGGAGGAGAAACACATGTGAGCATGATAGGCATGAGGAAAGGAAAGTTAGATGTGGGGACCGAGCTATGTCAACCAAAGACAGAAGTGAGTCTGGGTCAAGAAGAGATGTTGGGAAAAACCTTTAATAAATAAATAAAGTAAATAATTTATAATGACCTTATTTTATTCTGTGTATGTATGTCTATATGTGTTCTTGTGCATATATGGAGGTCAGAGGACAGTGAGTGGGGAGGTTGTCAGACCACAGGGGTTCTGGTGATAGAACTTGGGTCCTCATGCTTAATGACAAGTGCTATAACCCTCTTTAAAAATTACATTTATTGAAATGGAGAGATGGCTCAGCAGTTAAGAGCACTGACTGCTCTTCCAGAGGTCCTGAGTTCAATTCCCAGTAACCACATGGTGGCTCACAACCATCTGTAATAGAATCTGATCTCCTTTTCTGGTATGTCTAAAAATAGCTATAGTATACTCATACAAATATAATTAATAAATCTTAAAAATTACATCTATTATTTTTATGTGTGTGAGTGTGCAAGAGTTGTGTATGTGGATGTTGTAGAAAGTATTTAATCCCAACTCAGGAGTTCTACCCTGCCTTTGGCCATCTAGTTCTCAGATAAAAGACACACACAACCTCTGTATTTACAATAAGCCTTAATTAGCATAAGAGCAGATATTGATCCTCGAGCTGTTATGTCTCTATCCCAGCCAATAATCCCACTATATAATTTGACTTGTTTTGTCTGGGCTGCTTTTAACTCCAATTAGCCAACCCACATGGTCATTATTTTATGACTCACCTAACCCATGGCAGCTTCCTCCCTTTATCTTCTTTTCCCCTCCACGTTCTTCTCTGATGCTGAGGAAGTCCTGGAAGGCTAAAAGCTGCTTCTGTATCTTCTGTCCAGGTATCAGGTATTGACTGTTGGCATCTCTATTCAGCAGTCGGAAATAATTTGGGGGCAACATCACATAGCATCACTTGGGTCTATGTGTGGACTCTCTTGTCTCTGGGACAGTTAGGCCTTGGAGGCCTGCAGTTAGCATTATAATACATAGTGACAGACTAAATCTCAACAAGTGGAGGTCAGGGGCATCTGGTAGGAGTCTGGTTTCTGTGTAGGTTCCAGGTATTGAACTGATTACAGATGTCCCTGGATTCTACTATACTTAATGTCCTCAGTTGTAAGTAACTAAGTAGAAAACTGATGGTTAAGGTAAGGGAAAAGGTACTGAGAAGAGAGATAGGACTTGGTCCAAACTAAGCTTATCTCACCTTATCCTGCAGTTGCCACAGGTTGCTTTCTCTGCATTTGTGTCACATCATGAGTTATGTCATGTGACTAAATGTGCACACCCATTAACTCATTGTATATTTGTTTTAGCTAACAAATATTTCTTGTAGCTCTAAGTGAAGGTAAGGTAGCACTTTACATCTGGATATGATTACAGTAATTGGATTGATTACACATCACTCAGGGGCAGTTGCACTTACTTATTTTGGTGATTGGTGTGTTTGAGATAGGCTCTGGCTGCATAGCTAGCTAGCCTCTGTTGGCTTGAACTTAAAACAGATTTGTAGTTTGTTTTAAGGCTAAAGACTTATAAGTTAAGTTTTATCCTTTGCTTTATCTCCTTGAACATAGTATGGTTATCGAAAAGGCTAAAGTTCTCTATCCACTAATTTTGTTCTTAGGTGTCTCTCATTTGTATAGTTTGTTTCTTTGTGTCACAGTTGTATTTGTAAATTGACTGTAGAGTGAACAAAAGTGCTGTCAAGTGGTGGAATACAGTTGTTCTAGCCAGTTGCTTCTTGCCAGGGTTACTTCAGTCCACTTCACAGATAAACTAATGTGAGGTTGTTGGTATCAGGCTCTGAACCCAGTGATATCACATTTAGGCAACCCCCACATTGTTGCCAAGGCAACAGCCATACATTCCCAGAAGCCACCTGGCTACTTCACCTTTACCTGGGAGAGGCTATGTCACCGCGCATATAAAACAGGCAGAATCCTCTGATCTCACTGTCTTCTTCCCACTTCTTCTTCTCCCCCCCCACCATCTTTGCCCTGAATAACTCCCCCCCCCCTTAGAATTGTTTGGTTTGGTGTTGTGTGTTCTAAGCTGTGTGCAGACTTCTAACAGAGGTGGCATTTGATTTCTGGGAAGCTTAATTTGTTTACTTCTAGTTTGTTCTTATTTCTAAGATACTAACAACCTACTACAGAGATCAGTATATTTGGAAGATTCTTAGACTCCTGTTCTCATTAACTTAGTATAGTGTTTGTTAAAAACATGGCCCACTTTTCAGACCCTCCTCTGGAGTTGACAGACTATCTACTCTCAGAGGGGAAAGAATCCCATTTGGGGAGAAGTGGCAGATCTTTGTAAATTTTGTTCTCCTCTTATTCTTAACTAATTTCCACTACTTGGGAGGTGTCTTTGCCTTGGGACAATTTTGTATAGAAAACGCAGTTTTAGTTTTTTATGGGATTTGCTTGTTTTTTTTTTCAGTATTGACACCAAGCCCACTGCCTCTTGAATGGTAGGCAAGTACTGGACCCCTGATCCATACCCATAGTCTTAGCATCTGTCTGAATGTCAGACCTGTCTACCCTTATCACTACACCATCAGTAAGAATTTTTCTAACTGACTTTTCTCAGCAGAAACCCTGGTGAGAAAAAGGTGATTTTAAATGAGTTATCAAATGAATTACTCTTTTATTTATTTATTTATTTATTTATTTACTTACTTATTTTGGTTTTTCCGAGACAGGGTTTCTCTGTGTAGCCCTGGCTGTCCTGAAATTCACTCTGTAGACCAGGCTAGCCTCGAACTCAGAAATCCACATGTCTCTGCCTCCCGAGTGCTGGGATTAACATTTATTGATTATTGATTGGGATTGATTTTTGATCGTCATTCCATCACCGTTATCCCCTGCCTCTGCCTCCCTCCCGAGTGCTGGGATTAAAGGTGTGTACTACCCCTGCCCGGCTGAATTACTATATTTTTATTTCTTATTTATATATTCTTTATAACTGAGACTGTGTTCCTGTAGTCTGGTCTTGAGCTCTTAAGCTTTCCCTGAACTCCTGATTCTCATTTGACCTCCCAGACACTGAAATTATAGGTGTACTACCTGCCTTTAAAGCTGAAGATATATTTGACTCTTTGTAGAGAAATGGCATGAGGAGGCTGCTTCCAGCTTGCTGGCTTCCAGGCAACCTAGAGTCTTTGTCATTCTCAGCTGACTGAGACAGAGGAAGCTTATGTTCTCAAGCAGAGAATCCTGGTGTTCTGCCAAGTAGGCTGCAAACCTGAGGAAGCCCCCTTCCCATTCCTTTTCCCATGAGAGAGTAACTTAGTTTACAGTTTAATAGACATCATGATGGGAAGCAGTGCAGCAAGCAGCAGGCATGGCAGCTGGAGCAGAATGCTGGGAGCTCACATCTTCAGCCACAAAGCAGGAAGCAGAGGGAGCAGACTGGATATGACAAGTCTTCAACCTCTCAAAGCTCACCTCCTGGGACTTACTTCCTCCAGCAAGAACATACCTGTTAATCCCTTCCAAACAGCACCACCAGCTGACAAGTGTCCAAATATCTGAGTCTGGGGGACATTCTCATTCATGTGACTGCATATAGTTATATTTAATGGCTGTGACATACACATTAGCAGAATTCTCAAGTCATTTCCTTGTAAAAGGAGGTATATAGATTCAGAGTTTGAACCAGTAATTTTGTAATAGGAATCTCTTTGACTCTTAAGGGATGATGTTTTTTTTTTGTTTTTTTGTTTTTTTTTTCCGTTTGTTTTGTTTTGTTTTTCAAGACAGGGTTTCTCTGTGTAGTCCTGGCTGTTCTGGAACTCACTCTGTAGACCAGGCTTGCTTGGAACTCAGAAATCTGCTTGCCTCTGCCTCCCGAGTGCTGGCATTAAAAACATGTGCCATCAATTATAATCTACCCAGTCTGCAGGCCTCACCCCTCTCCCTTCTCCCAATTAACCTCCTTATACCTGACCTCTTGCATGTAGTAATTTCTCGAGAGCACATCTTGGCATGGGGCTGCAGTAATACTCCCTTGCTGTATTATATTTCAGCCTCATGTATTAAATTTGTTATCACAATAAGCTCCTTATGCTGTGTTCTTTTAGTGAACTTCTTGGGGGATGCATTTTTTTTTTTTTTTCAAGACAGGGTTTCTCTATTTAGCCTTGGCTGTCCTGGAACACACTCTGTAGACCAGGCTGGCCTTGAACTCAGAAATCTGCCTGCCTTTGCTTCCCAACTGCTGGGATTAAAGGCGTGTTCCAAAATTTATTGATCATTATTGGCTATCAATAAGTATTGATAATTATTGATTAGTGTTTATTGATTATTGATCTGCATTGATTATTGATCGTTATTCCAGCACCATCATCCCCCTGCCTCTGCCTCCCAAATGCTGGGATTAAAGGCGTGCACCACCACTGCCTGGCATATAATGTGTTCTTTTAATGAACTTTTTGGAGGATGCATTTGTATGGCGAATGTGTTATACTGTGTGTGTTTTCTTGAGTGGCTAGTATGACACGGTTTAAGGCCCATTTTAGGTCAGATGATAAAGGGAATATTTTAGTAGATTGTTTAACTAGTTAGGGGTAAAAAGTAAGTGACTGTTAGTTGGACTTATTGATGTTTTATGCAAAGTGAATGTTAAGCGTTGTTATTCAGGAGGGCATGGATTCTTTCTCCATCAACTCCTCTGACCCAGTTGAAAAATTGAGAAGTGTTTACATATGAGGCTTAAATTGTAGGGAGGATGTTCTCTGGACAGATAGAACAGATAAAGCAACCTGAGAATAATTCACTGTGATAAGGTTTACTTGGCAGTAATCTTTTGTCTTGCGTTAATTGGACATTTAAATTTGCAAATTTCCCGTTTCCCTTGATAGAAGATCAATGAAGAGTACATTATGGTATAAAATTAACTTATTTTTTTCTCTTCATACAGAAGTTCCAGCCACTATGAGGCAGTGTTGCACGAAGCAAGCAGAAAATGATGGCTGGGAAATAGGTGTGTTTTAATGATTAAAGATATATAGATGTCTAGATAATTTTTGTTATTTTTATTTTATGGTATGGTTTCAGGTATAACATGTGACTTTATACACCAACTCTGTATTTTCAGTGTTCATAAACTCTAACTCTTAAAATTTATTTTACTGTCAAGTATTTTGTCCTGAGGAAGTAGATATTCTTGCACAGAACAATTTAATATATTTTAGTTTATCTCAGCATTGCTAGTAATACCGAGAATTGGGAAAAAATATATAAGTATCTAGTATATAGTATTGTCAGTTAATCATCTCTATATAGTAAAACATTTTCTTTTTCATGTGTCTATTTTGAGAAAATACAGGGAATATATAAAATTTTAATAATCAGTAAAAACAAGGCGTTTGCAGTTTGGACAACACATACCATTGTTGTCACCTCTAGCTTTACTTTAAAGATATTATAATCAAAACAGTGAAGCCTAATTATTTTAGGGTTAAAAAAGTGAGAATGTATTTGTAAATCTGTCAGGGGTCTTTTAAGTTAATTGTGTGGCAGGGAGCTGTAACTGTTGTTTATTGTCTTGCCTTTTTTTGGTTGTAGGATGAGTACATGGCTGCCAAGATCCAGATGCTGGAGAAGCACTTCTGCTATTCAGGAGGATGGGACACTGTCTGAAATATTTAGTGGAACACAGAGGTTGAGTACATTTTACTTTTTTGGTGCCCAATTTTATTGTGAACATTTTTAGGATTAAGAAAAAATTGTTTTAATCCTCAATTATTTATAGTCTGTATTATTTACTTTTCTGTTGCTGTAAAATAAACATACTATGACCAAGGCAATTTATGGAAGAAATTATTTTGGCTTGTGTTTCCAGAAGGATGAGACCATCATGGCATGGAGCTGAGAGATCATATGTTAAACCCCAAACATGAACAGAGATAGTGAACTGGAATTGAGGCTAGTCTACATACTATCCTCAGAGCCTACCTCTAGTGAGGTGTAGCCTGTTAAATCACCACCACGGTTCAGATATTTGAGCCTATTGTAGACATTCTCATTCAAACCACTATATTCTACTCCCAGACTCCAAAGGCTCAGAGGACATTGCTGTAATGCAAACTGTATTTAATACTACTTCAGAAGCCCCCTTAGTCTTCCACAGTCTCAATAAAACCCCGTGAGTTTGAATCGTGAATTAATTTCAGCATACAATGGCACAGATATATATTACTATTCCTAAAAGGAGGAATGGGGAAATACAGAAAATGCTGGACCAAACAAGACTGATAACGCAGCATGTAATCACCGAATCCCCAGCTCAGCAATTCCCAGCTGTGGGCCTTGACCCATATACAAGGGGGTTGCCTAAGAACATCTGAAAATTGTAATTTATATGACAATTCATGACAGTAGCAAAATAACAGTCATGAAGTAGCAATGAAAATAATTTTATAGTTGGGGGTCGCTACAACACAAGAAACTGTATTAAAGGGATAAAGCATTTGGAAGGTTGAAAGCCAGTTCTCTAGCTTAATATCTGATATCAGAGGGCTTAGATGGCTCTATCCCGCCATCTTTTCTGCCTGCAGAATATGTCTCTAACAGGCTGGTTCCACTCCGTGTAAGCCACTTTTCCTGACAGATGTCTCACAGCTTTGGCGCCTCCAACATCTTGGAGTCTGTAGAGCGACCCAGGCTTCACTTCATCTCTCAGGATCTTCATGCAGGGACTCAGGATTAGGGTTGAGGTCCTTTGTGGTACATGCCTGTGATATCCCTGAGAAAGGATCTGATGGTCTTTCTTTATTGAGAAAGGGTACATACACAGCAGTAACCATTTGGTTTTGCCAAAGAAGTCAGGAGACGGCAATATTCTCAGTCTGGAAAGGGTATCACCTAATTACTTCTTTGTTTTTGCTGTCTCTTCTACCAGCTCTGTCTACTCTTCCTGGGTCTAATCTCTGCAGTGGTTGAGTAGTTTGTCTTGTGGGCTGGTGAAGATATCAGGAAATTTCAAGTTATATATAGTGTTAGCTATGAACTTCCTGTCTGAAGAATTATCTATTGTGATGGTTTGAATAGGAATGGCCCCAATAGTTTCATGTTTGAATGCTTGTCCCATAGGGAGCTGCACTATTAGGAGGCTTGGCCTTGTTGGAGTATATGTGGCCATGTTGAAGGAAGTGTGTCACTGTGAAGATGGGCCTTGAGGTTTTAATAGATGTTCAAGGTGTGCCCAGTGTGGACACAGTCTCCTCCTGCTGCTTACAGATCAAGATGTAGAACTCTCACCTCCTTCTACAGCCCTATGTCTGCCTGGATGCTGCCATGCTTCCCACCATGATGATAATGGACTGAGACTCTGTAAGTCAGCTTAGTGAAATGTTTTCCTTATAAAAGTTTCCTTGGTCATGGTGTCTCTTCACAGTAATAAAACTCTAAGATACCTACTCACCCACTTTCTTTTGCACGGTGAGCCTGTTCCATCAGTTTCTGTCCCCACCCCCAAATCACTTATTTATTTAATTTTATTTTCCATTTTTTGATTCCAAATAACCTCTTTCTGAGTTTTCATTCACCCAATCTAGATTCTTGCCTTTCTGATGATTTTAGCACTTGTCTTTGTTTATTGGGTATTACTCCCAAGTTTTTTCTTAATTTTGAGTCTTCTTATGGTCACATTTGTATATGTTTATCCCCCAGCAAATTGTTCACAATATGTATGTCAGTATTACATTTTTTTTTTAACCTTAGCAACTGGCTGATACACGATTAGCATTTAAGATCTCTGTTCATACATCAGTGCTCCATTGCCTGGTTTAGATGATTTCATGTTGTTTCTCTGGGGCCAGGACTCTTAATGTATGTGCATATTAGCACTGTTCAGTCCTTAGTGTAGTTCCCTGTTATGTAGACAAAAGCTGGAGCTACATTTTCATTACTGTGGTATCGTATTGTCTCTGTGATGATTGAATCATTCAGGAGAGGTTTGTTAAGTTAAAATTAAGTACTAATCAACCAAAATAGTTGCATTGCTTAATGAGGGCAGATCATACTGTTTGTTTATTTATTTATTTATTTATTTATTTATTCATTTATTTTTTTGTGACAGAGTTTCTTTGTGTAGCCCTGGCTGTACTGGAACTCACTCTGTAGACCAGGCTGGCCTCGAACTCAGAAATCCACCTGCCTCTGTCTCCCAAGTGCTGGGATTAAAGCTGTGCGCCACCACTGCCTGGCTGGGTCATACTGTTTATAATTACAAGTTTTGCTGGTAAATGTTACTTTAGAGTGGATCCTAGTACAGTTTTTGGAGTTAGTCTCAAGAATATGCAAAATTTTCTTCAATGTATCTTGGCAAATTTAATTTTTTAGACTTTAGTTACATACACTCTGAGAAGCCAAGAGTGTTAAAACAAAACAAAACAAAACAAAATCAATGCTTTTTAAATCACTAGTTAAGAAACTCCTTAATTCTCTATAGCACCTTACTCACATGGGAGGAAGTGAAGGAGGAAAAGATTGCAGTAATTACTACTTTAATTTTTATTATTTGCTCTTATTATTTGGTGTCTTTGTTTTCCTCTGGTGTTCGGTTTTTGACTTAGTGGGCCTTTCTGATTTTTTTATTAGTAGGGAGGGGCTGACTGCACAAAGACCCTTGGCTTTTGTGGTTTTGAGCCCTCTGGGTCTTTTGTCTGGGCTATAGCCTGCAGCATGTGTATTCATCACCTGGGTACAGCCCAGTGCAGCATCCCTCCAAGATAGAGCCAAGTACAGCAGGGGGAATGACTGGCTCTATCACCTTGTTGGGACAGAATCAAGGTGAGACTTGAACATGACCTCCAGCAGTCACTGGAGTCCAGGGATCTAGTGATGGCATGGGGAGAGTGATAGTGGGTGAGTGAGAAAGTGGGATAGAAGAAGAGGGGCCTGGCCCTGGGCCTGTTTAACTGAGAGCTGGCCAACCCAATCCAAGGGCCACATTTGCCTTAAGCACCTGCAGTCCTGCAGGACTGTAAGACTGATTCCCTTGATGTGTTTCTCTCCCAGGTAGTCTATTGGCAAGCTGGCATGTGGGCGGGGTGTGTGTTTCCTCTTACCAGGTCAGTGTGGCATAGGTTAAGGACTTAGGTTTTGAATCTAAGGCAATCCAGTTCAGTCTTTGCTTCATGTATTTGAATAATCTCTTTAACCTCTGAACCCCAGTTACTCCATTTGCAAAGTGGCAAGACTAATACTTCCTCAAGCATTCTATGGAGTTTAAAAACTAGCATGGTCCTCAGACACATAGTAGGCCCCGAATGGCAGCTGCTGTTGTCAGGGCCAAATGAGAACTGTAGGTGTCCTGTGTCCTGAGATCACAGAGGACCAGCTGGACCTTGGCCCAAACCCCTCCACACTCAGGCCTCCTTTCCCATCCTGTGGATCAGATCTGAGCTGGCAGACACTGGCAGGAGGACCTACTGTCCAGGATGCATCCATGCCTGAATGTTAAGTCACTGGCTGCATCCCTGCCTGCACTGTGATTATAGGGTACTGAGAGAGCTGCACCCCCTGATAAAAGTGAGGCACCAAAAGGAAACAGAGGTTTTCTTCTCTGAGCCTGTCTATTGTGTCTCTCTCATCTCCCCCACTCCCCTCCTCCTCTATCTCAATAAAGAGAGAAAGAAAGAAAGAAAGAAAGAAAGAGAAAAGAAATAGAAGAGATGAAGGGCTGTCAGCACCAGATGACAACACAGGTTCCACCCATCGGAGCCCTCCCTCAGTGCAATCTGTGAACACTCTCCCTGTCTGATGCTTCCCTCAGAAGAGAACCACCGAAGTGACCACCCCATTGTCCACTGCTGTGGTCGGAGTCTCCTTCCCCAAGCATCCCTTGGGTCATGTCATACTCCTACCCTGGAACCTTCAGAGGGTCCTGGTAGCTTGTTTTCACGCTCCTCAGTGTAACACAAGACTCTTCAGAATTTGACCTTTGCCTGCCTTTGCCTTGTAGACATATGTTTCCAAGTAGCAGCCAAGTCTCTGTTTCCTGCATGGGTCTGGATATTACCTGCCTTTGTGCCTTAGGTCACATGGCCCATTAGCTTGAAAAGCCTTTATCCTGGTGGGATTAGAGCCATTCTGCAGGGATTAGTTGAAGTGCCAACTCTTCCAAAAACTGCATCTTGCCCAGGAACATGATCCTGCCTCACCTGGCAAACAAAAAATTCAGAAATAATGTTGAATTTGCTCACAGAGCCTCCTCTGTCACTGTGAGTGCCTGCAGAACTTAAAACAGCAGTATGAGCTGTCTGCCTTGTATGTGGGGAGCCTACCTGAGGCATGGTGGAACAGCTGCTTGGCCCTAACCACTGGGGTAGACATCACTTGGGGGGTGGTTCTTCTTGTTCAGAGTAGAGAATGGGAAATCAAAGTGGCTGGATGCTTTTAACTGGTATCAGGGGGTTCAGAGGGCTTGTCTTCTTTGAATCTTTTGAGGAACACATCAATCCTCACCTCAGATCTCCCACTGTAGCTCAGTGGAGGCCTTCAGGCTTGGCATCCTGTTTGGCCTTCTCCCTGGCACTTTCTGTTGGTCCAGGTTAGCCATATAGGGCCTCATTACAGCCTAAATGAAGAAAGCAAGTGAAGTGCAGAGTTGGAACAAGGGACACCTATTCTACATCCCAGTGGAAAAGCCAGGGCATCTGGGGTCTCTGCTGATCAGGGAATAACCTTCAGCCTAGATATCCCCTCTAAGAAAATCAAGATGGTAGGTAAGGGAAACCACCTCTAGGCCTGCCTGCCTTCACTCACTGATGCAGAAAAATGTGCAGACCCCCTGCCATTGCCCCTCCCATACATGTAGAGGTCTGTTCTTGGCTGTGGAAATGTGGCAGGGAACCGAACAGACACACCTTTGCCCTTCTGAAGGTAGTTTCTAGTCGGTTGATACCATAAACAGTTTCTGTAGTAAAAAGCCGTGTTCCCTTGTGTTTGGGAAATAAGTGGATTGGAGGAAGCAGAAGGTGGTGAGAGTGTGCTGGGGACATCCTAGAGAAGGAGACATCTGAATGAAGGTTAAGAGGCAGGCAAATCGGCCGTGTGGAGATCTGAGGAGAGAATACTCAGGTAGACTGAACACCCAGGCTGAATTCAGGCTCTGAAGTAAGAGAACAGAATGGGTGGCTCGACAGAGCGAGGAGGGTGGGAAGGGAGGGAGGGAGGAAGAGATCGATGGATTTTTGTAAGAACTTCATTTTTTACGCTGGGGCCATGGGAGGCTGTAGGGTTTTGCCCAGAGCACTGACTTGGCCTGCCTCATGGGACAGGATTACTGCAGTTGTCTCTCTGGGGTGCATGGTATCTCTGAGGACGCCTCATCAGACTGAGAAAGCTCCCTGCCCTGTTTTCCCTGTTCCTTATTCAGCCTCCATCACTAAGCCCCAAACTCTAAACACTGAGACTTTTACTGGGGGTGGGGTGGGGCTGGAGGGCCCTGGATGGGGCTGGGTTTGTTACAGTGTTTTGCTGAAGTCTGCTTAGATGGCCAATTGAGAGCTTCATATGAGTAAGTAATCAGGGAATTTGCCAGCTGGTGTTAATGGGTTGTTTGCAATTGGCCATGGTTGCATCGCTAAGCATTGTGGATCAGGGCTTTCCCCTTGGGCTGGTTGGTAAGCACTTAGTATCTATTGCAGTTTTATTATTTCTACTCTGCTGGGCCATGGTTTTGGAAGACAGGGCCTGTCTTTGCTTTCACTTGGCAAAGTGTCTGTGCTCATAGTCTGTGAAGTGTGGAGGAAAAGGGAGCTCTAGATGGAGGTGATGAAGCTGGTGTTCGGGGCAAGCAGCTTCTGTTATGTTTCCCAGGATAGATGGGCTGTGTGTGTCCCCTGAGGTCGCAGTTGATGTGGAAATTCCATGATTGTCCGAGCTTGGTAATCCTGAGGGAGGAGGATTGCTTCCTCTCACTCCAGCTTCTCTCCTTTGCTTTGTTCGTCTCTGTGTGTGCAGGATGTGTGTGAAGTACAGCTCCATGCTGGCCAGCCTTGCACACAGAAGCATAGCCTCACATAACACTGTTCTCAGAAAAAAGCTGCTAGCTCTGTTGTAGAATTCAGGAGAGGTAGAATCCACCTGCTATACAAACTCATTTCTCATTCAGAACTTGGGATGCATTCCTGGCTCATCTCGCAGGGGTCTGGTGTGAGGATCAGATAGGATCAGAAGTATGAAAGTCCCTTAATGAGAACAAATCCTAAGAAATGTTGCTTTTATGCCAGGCCATGGTGGCGCAGGCCTTTAATCCCAGCACTTGGGAGGCAGAGGCAGGGGGATGATGGTGATGGAATAATAATCAATAATTGATGCCAATCAATAATCAATAATGGTAATCAATAATTATCAATACTAACTGATAACCAATAATGGTCAATAATTGATTGCACACACCTTTAATCCCAGCACTTGGGAGGCAGAGGCAGGGGGATTTCTGAGTTCAAGACCAGCCTGGTCTACAGAGTGAGTTCCAGGACAGCCAAGGCTACACAGAGAAACCCTGTCTTGAAAAACAAAAACAAAACAAAACAAAAACAAACAAAAAAACCAAAACCAAAAAACAGAAACAAAAGAAATGTTGCTTTTGCCTGTGCCATCCCTGTGCTGAAACTCCCCCCCTCCCCAGCCATGTTCCTCCTGACAGAACATTGTGTGAGCCTCCCGGCACAAGCCACTGTCATGTAGCCTTCTTCCCCTGTGAGCAGGACCTCTCAGCACTCACAGTGGACAGCAGACGTCCACTCTTTCCCGAGACACTGACTGAGCCAGGGATGTTCCCTGATGACCCAAGGTGGCCAACCCAGGGTGGGCGCTCTGTGGGTGCTGAGGAACTCTAGTTCTCTAGTGGAGTGTGAGTGGTTGTTCTGAAGGGCAGTGTCTTCTAGTACATAGGAAAACTCCCAGATCATCTGTCCTTCATGATCATTACATGGATAAGAAAATATAAGTGTGCTCGCTCACTCACTCAGTCACTCATTCACTCACTCAGTCACTCACTCACTCACTTATTCAGTCATTCACCGAATGCCCTGTGCTCAGAGAACTACAAGTCTCCTGCCGGGGTCGTCTGGATAGCAGCTAAGGCCCTGCTTCTTCTGTCTGGCCCTCAGTCTCAGTGTGCTTGCTTCAAGCCCATCTCTTCAGGAGATGGGTGGGGTGTGGGTGCCTTTGTCAAGGCTTTTGTCCTTTGCAGGCCTGGGGAGGAGTAGGAGTAGGAGGAAGAGGAGGAGAAGGAGGAGGGAGGTGCCAGTCCCTGTTGGGTCCAACCAACCATGGGTGTGGCTGGCATTTTCTCTGGCAACTGTAGGGAAGGGGCGGAGCAGATGTGCACTGGAGTCTGGTCTTGCTGGGATATTAGAAGACCTCTTGAGACCAGAGCTTGAGGAATGAGTAATGCACAGCCACCTGGACACACTGAGGCTCACAGAGTCCAGGATGGGCATTTGAGCTTTTTTATAGTTTCTGAAGATGGCTGAATCTGGAGGTGGCTATAGATGCATGGCCTGCAGAGGAGGCCAAGACGGTAGGCAGGCATCCATTGAGGTAAAGGCACAACAGGCAGGCAGTGGGCAGTACTGTGGGTGTCACAGACATGGATGATGACTCTGCTCTGGGGCAATGATGCTCAGCACATGGCAGGGTGAGGAGAAGCCCAGGGAGAGGCAGTAACAGGGAGGGAGCTGGAGGCAGTGTGTGTGTGCCTGTGCCTTCAGAGTGGCGTGTGCATACAGAACGTGCATCCTGGCATGTGTGGAGGAGGCGTAGCCTACTGGGTCATGGTTGGGCAGATGTCCAATTTGATTGGGCCACAACTGGGATAAACTTCTGTTGACTCAATCTAAAACTTTGGAAAGATTTTCTAGAACGGCTCAAGGTTTCAAGCGCTGTTTGACCTGAGGAAAACTCTTAGGAGATCTTGGGAGGACTGAGTGCTTTCAGGATACACTTCCAGCTGGAGGCACCTTCACTGACTTGAGCCAGCCTGAAGAGGGAGGAGAGAAAGAACCAAAGGACAGTTCTCAGACATGCAACAGGGAGGACCACGCTTATGGACACCGTTAGCCCTCCAGTGGAGATGAGTACCTCTGATGGTTTCTGAGCAAAGCAGACATCAGGGTACATTTCAATCTTCTTATCTGTAGAGCATTGCTAAGTGCTTCTTCTGTTCTGTCTCCTCCAGGCGACTCCAGCACCATCCCTATAGCCTCCAGGCACAGTAGAGGGAACCAGGGACAAGGGACAGGAGACAGGAGACCCTGAAGTCTGCAGAACGTCCCAGCTGCAAGTGAGTCATGATAGTATGTATAATATAGAACTTCGAGGGAGAGAGCCACTCTCTAGAAGATGCAGCCTGCCCTGGTTTGTGATGTGAGCTAAACAATTAATTCATCCCTTCTTAGAACTATGAGCCCTCCCTCTGAGGCAAACCTTATTTGTTTTCCTCATTAGTTTTACGAAACACACGCATACACAGCAGATTAAAAAAAATGTATCTTTAAACTCCCTTTCCTTCCCTCCCTCCTTGCTCACATCCCCCCTCACTGTGTAGCCAAGCATGGCCTAGAAATCATTGTTTTGACCTAGCTTCCCAAAAGCTGGGATAACTGGAGTAGTGTTTGCCCAGCTTCACTTAGCTCCCCACTCTCCACCTCTTCAGTCATTGTTAGCCTCCATTGTGAATGCAAATTGCAGCTGTGTTTTTGTTTCCTTAGCAAATAGGGGAGTGGCCCCTGTGTAGGGAGTCTCCAGGTAGACTTCTGGAAGGTGGGCCTCTGGTAGCCACCACTCACTCACTCACTCAGAAGGAGGTTGCTTGACAGTACTTCTATAGCCAAAGATGCCAAATGTAAAGTTTAGGACCTGGGCCAACAACCTGCCCTCTACAGTGGTTGCCCAGCCTGCTTATTTCTGGCCACCACAAGCAGCACCTTGGTCTCCCCTCTAGTCTGCTTTCATGGCTAAGCTTGGGGCTGTGAGATTCTACAACATCCTGTCACATACAGGAGTGGCCATCTTGAGCCAGAAGGTATACACCTGGTGAGGAAAGCATGGGAGACTGAGCCCTGTCTCACCTGGAGCCTAGGAAGTTCTGTAGAGGCACAGAGCACTTGGCGTTTCCTGGGAAGCCCTTGTCTCCTGGCTGCTAGTCAGATCTGGAATGCTGGATTCTCACATTTACATTTCTTGCCCTTCTTTGAGAATTCTGTACTTGTTGTACTCTTTTCTTTTTTCATTAAAAAATAAATAAATAAAAGCAAGGCGGAGAGGCAAAGCTGGTCTGGATGCAGAGAGGCCCTCAAGGCAGACTGTGCCTTCAGGCTCTTTTGGACCTGATAGGATGCAGAGGATTGAGGAGACTGGGAGAGTAGCTTCTCAAATTGGAGATATAAAATACTGCAGCAGCCAGTGCTAACCTTTCACTGTCTCTCTGTTCCCCCTGCTGCCAGGCACAGCTTTCCAGGCCCCACATAGGTAACTAAGCCCCAAGGTGGCCACAGGCTCCAACTTTCACAAAGTACTCAAAGTAGTTTGCAAAGTAACCCCTGTTCTCACCCAGTCATGTCCCCTCAACTGCTTCCTGAGTGGGCCACATTCAGGACCTTCCCCTAACCACTTCAAAAAGCTCTGGTCCAAGGCAGGGCCACAGGGCAGCTTCCCGCTCAGCCTGCTGTGTGGGCTCTGCATCACTCTGTTGGACTTCCATGGGTACAAGTAGAGCCAGGATAGAAGGCTGGTTTCCAGAGCTAGCTAGCTGGTGAGCTCCTGGGACCCCTGGGTGTCCCATCCATCCTGGTGTCTATGCTCAGGAGCCTGACTATAGTGACCTGTTACTAGTGGAAGGTTTCCTTGAGGGGATGGGTGTGATCGCACTCCGTCTGCTTTTGTTCTAAGACAGGGTAAAGTCCCTCTCATCCTCATTGCATTCTTCTGCACTTCCCTCTCTCCATCCTTTATTACCACCCTTTGCTGATTATCTGTCCAGAGTACCACCCCAGCCATCTTCCTCCCTGTTCTCCTAATTCAGCATCCTTTTACCTAATAACCCCAGCCCTAACCCAAATCGGGACATGCTACCTCAGGCTCCGTCTTGCGCCTTTTCTGTTAGAATGGAAGACTGCCAAGGGCAGCAAGTGTTTAAAATCCAAGAGAGGAGGACACTGGGCTTGGAAAGCTACCCAAGCCAACCATTTCCCTTTCCATAAAACAGAGCGGTCACCACACCTATATGGTAGGGTCAGCCTGGTGAATGTAAGGGTTGATGAATTGCATTTTCCCTTATTAGTCTGATAGTGGCTCAGCCCAGGTGTCACAGTAGACTTCACTGTAGCATTGATAAGCATGACCAGGGGTAGCAGGGCCGTGACACTAGACAGCCAGCTTCTCTTATCTGCCCATTAGCATCTGGCTGTCTGGTCCCAAACCCTGGAGGTATATATTCATTTCTAATCAGCCACAATGATGGAGCAGTCCAGGGGCCAGGGGATACTGGTGTGACCAGTGCAGGTATGACCTAGGGTGAAGACATGGGAAAAAATTAACAAGGTAGGGGCTAGCATGGGGACCCTTGGGGACACCTCATTCCACCTGAGATATAATGGTACCATGTTGTGTTCAGACCCTGTCTGCTCTGACTGGTCTCACCCCTGTTGGTTCACTTCACACATAACAAACCTGGGTATCCTGGCCTCCACACTGACAGGAGGAATGGTGGCCAGCCAGGCACGAGTTGCCAGGGGAGAGCACCTCTCCTGACTCTAGTCCAGCTGGTGGGTGCCCTCACCAGAAGTAATGCTCTAAGAGAGAAGCTGTAACCCTGCATCCTGGAGGTGAGGCTGAAGAGGACAGGAGGTGTTAGCTTTCCTGGTCAGACTGCTTGGTATTCTCACAGGACCCAGCTCTTTTTTTTTTTTTTTTTTTTGTTTTTTTTTTTTTTTTGTTGTTGTTGTTGTTGTTGTTGTTTTTCTGTAGATCCCAGGACCATTGATCCCCAAAGGAGAGATATTAGTGGTGGTTGTTCACACAGAGCTTTGCTGCTGGGTTCTCTCCTTCAAAAGAGTAAGAGTCAAAACAGATCTCAGAGTTATCACCTCTAGGGTGGGGTGGGGCAAGTGAAGGTGAAGTCCCCCTAATTAGAATCACTGTCCCCCTCTCTGCACAGCCACAGCCATCTGAGTCTATCTGTGCCTCCAGTGACTTTTTCCACTAAGTAGATTTTGTGCTGCCCAGAGGGCACATAGTAACACTCCTGTGTTTCCTCAAGGGTTCCCTCCCCCTTGGAGCCCAGGTTGAGGGTTCCAGGGTCAACATCTCCACTCCTAGGAAGTGCTTCATCAATCTAGCCATCCCTATGGAGTGCCTTCCAGAGCCTAAGCTCCTTGTTAGATGCTGGGAGCCTGGTAAATGTTAGCTCCCACACTGATTCATTGCACAAAGGAGAGATTCGGTCTCTGCTCCCCCCCTTCCCCCACACACCTTGCAGTCTTTTAGTTTTTATCTTTTGCCATGACCTGGTGGCCCCAGGTCAGCAATGCAGACTCCTGCATAGCCCAGGGTAGGCTGTCTTCATTGTAGTGCTTTACAAGAGGATCAAGGGGTTTTTTAGATGTTCCCCTGGCAGGCTTTTCTCCAGTCTTTTCTCTGACCTCAGCTCTGAGAGGACCTGGGTGTGACCAAAAGCATTGCTACCTTGCTCTACTGCTGGCAAAAGCAGTGCCCCACTTGAACTGCCTGCACCTTGAAGCCTGCTGCCCCACTGGGGAACACGGAGGCAGAGTTTGCACAGCTGCAGGAGTCTCTCTGAGCAGTGAGTGCCTGTGCACATGGAGCGGGCAGGGCGGGCGGGCAGCTCGCCCCTTGGAGGCCAGAGGGCGCTTTCCTACACCTTTCATCTCTGCCACAGTTTCTCTATCGGTGCGCAGTAGGCATCCCCACGTGTGCAAAAGCGTGGGGTGTGTGTGTGTGTGTGTAAAAAGGTACCTCTTAAGACCATGTGCCCCAGGCTAGCCAGGCCTGATGTTCATAGGGGGGCGGAGGCCAGCCTGGTAGTGGCTGCTGGTTTTTTTTCTTCCAGCCTTTTCTCCTAGCCCTATCTTCTGGCTTCCTTGGGTTCTTGGTGTCTCCAGTTCTCTTTATCTGCTCGCTGCCCTTGCTGGGGCAAGAGACCAGTGCTTTCCCATTGAGGTATTAGTTCATTCCCAGCCACTGAACACACGACATTTAGCAGGGCTCTGGCACATTAGTTTAGGCCCACAAGCAGACCGCTAATGCTAGTAAAGACATTGTGTCATTGGGGAAGGGAGTGGCTCCCCTACTGGAACCAGACAAACCTTGACCCCATTGGTTGGATGCAAAGCAGGGGGTGGGGCACAGAGATTGGTGAAGGGGCCCTAGGCAATTTCAGAGTCAAGAGTCAGGGTTGGGATTTAGCAGGGCAAGCCCAGTGGTTGCAGCTGCAGCGGTTCCCGAGGCTTTCTGCCCTCATCCCACCTGGGCAGCCCAGAGCCGGCAGAGGCTCCTCAAAGTCACAGAGCAAAGGAGGCCTAGTGCCCGCAAGGTGGTGGGTCCCAGGGTGGAAGAGGCAGTCAAATTGCCTAGTTTCTTCTCTCCAAAGAAGCCTAGTTATGTAGGGGAGCCCACTCCCCAAGCATGCTTATAGCGGTGCCGAAGAGCCCTCCAGGGCCAGCCGGCTAAGGCTGGGAGTGAGGCGAGTCCCAGAGACAGTGAACCCCCAGAGGTGGTTGCTCTGCTAATGCTTTAGGGTGCAGAGAGGGGGCGTGCGAAGCTCCAAAGCCCACTTGCTCAGAACCCGTCCCCTATCGGGGTGCCCCCTCCATCCCACTCTTGGAGCAATGTACCCCTCCCGCCCCTTGTGCCCCCAGGGAATGAAATCAAGTAGCAAGGATTCTTCGATCCACCGGAGTCCATCTTTGGACAGCAAGGGCTTGGGCTCGGACTTTGTCAAATCGTCCACCTCTGGCCACCTGTTCGACCGTGTCTTCATTGCTGGCACCTTCTGAGGCACCGCTGCTTTGCCGATCAGATCTGCACGGAGGCTGACATTAAGACTGACAAGTACAATTTGCCCAAAGGCAGCAAGTATGTGGGTTTTACCTGGACCTGTCCTTTGTGTTCCTCCTAGAATTTAAAAAGTGCAGCTTGGCCAGGGGCTATCTCAGCTGCTTGAAGCACACGATGTTCCTCTTCAATGTAATATTCTGGGTAAGTCCTTACCGTTGAGTCTTCTGTTGCTCCACTTCCTTGCTTTCCACACTATGAATGTCCTCTACTTCTGCCTTGCACTATCTTACCCTTCTCTGTCCAAAGGTAAGTGCTTTTAAAAATTGCAGCACCCTCCCAACCCCTGCAGCTTTCTGTTCCCTTTTCCCTCTTGTTTATGGCTGAATGGAGGCTTCAACTTGTCAGTCTTCCTGGAGAGACATGGTCTCCTAGAAAGATGGCAAAGTTTGCCACTGCCTCCTTCTCCTAAGGAAAGGCACACTGAAGTACCTGCACTAGGAAACCTGCATCCGTGGGTGTGAGTCAGATCGCGCAGCTGTGCCTCTGTGTTGGTGGGGGACAGTGAGGGTGGTTTCTGATTTTTTTCTATTGCTCCTGAAAGCAGGCACAGTCTGTAGCATGGTGGGAGTGGGATGGGGGTATTGAGGTCACAGTCTCCTGCTCACTTAAGGCGCTCCCAGGAAGAGGAGGAAGCAAGGATACAGGATGGGGGTGGGCAGGCTACTGCTTTTGAGGGATTGCTGTGGACTGGGCAGCCAGCAGTCTGGCAACACTTTCCCAGGCTCCAGGAGGCTCCAGGATGAGAAAAAGACAAAGGGAGATGAATTTTTCTAGAGAAAGTGTCAATGGATGGGCTGGCTTGGAAATATCCTGATTTATGTGTGATACTGGTGACTGTGCATGCACAAGTGCTTCCTAGTTACACAAACTGGATGAAAACTTAATTCATATCTGCTTCTTTTGTCCTCACTACTGCCTCCCCCGTCTCTCTTCACCACACCTCAGACTACTCAGCACAGATGTTTAGCTCATCCACAGTCTCCATCCTGCCACTGGCTCAAGGCCCTTAGCTGCGAAGCCTGGTCTAGCAGGAGCCTGGGTGCAGGAGAAAGACATCCTTAGGGAGGCTGAATGGCAGTCGTGTGCATTTCCTGTGGAGTGATCAGGATTTTAAGAAAATCTTTTGGGTGTGTGTGTGTGGAGAGGGCAACTTTTCTGGAGAAGGAAAAGGAAGGTCTAGGCTTCGAAGGAAGAAGTGTGAGTCTCATCTGCCTTCTGTTCTTTGTTAGAGTCTTGTGTGACCTTGGGTGACTCATGTGCCCCTTAAGATTGGGGCTTCTTCTCCAGTCCAGGCTGTTAGGATGTATGGTCTTCTTCTCGGTCCTTACTGTCTTAGCTCTGTGATACCCTGGGGGTCAAGGAGGCACCTGAGTGCATCTTTTTTTGTTTTTTTGTTTTTTTCCTGTGAGACTGGTCTGACGTGAGGTGGGTATTTTCATAGTTGGGGGTAGGGTACTGAGGGGGGTCAGGGAGAGGGGCACTGTAATGATTAGTGTTACAGGTCACATGGTTGGTGTTTTAGGAAAGCTGGGTCAGGTATTCTGATTCACTTTCTGGTGAGAAGAACCATTGGGATGTTAAGAATTACTCTGTCACTGTCTTGTGGGATGAGGCCTTATACTCTTTCCATTCCTTTGCCAGGATCTGTGTCCACCAAGTACTTCTGTGTGTTTCCCTGGTGTCTTGGTCTATACAAGTGCTGTCATGTTTGTTGTTTCCTCCAACCTTCTCCTTCCTTTTTCACAGTTTCATCCTACCGTTTTGGTTTGCCCACTGCACACATATTAATTATATAAAGACGATGGGCATAGATGTTTAGTGCCTTCTGACCAGTGACTATCACTCAGCAGCTTGGGCTCCTGGCCACTCTCATCTCACCACCTGCTGGCCACAGGTGGTATAACGGCCTGTGATGCCTTCAGAATGATTCTAGCTTGGTTTGGGGCAGGGGGGACTCTTTGTAGGCCATGGTCTGTGTCATGCACACAGCATGGATCTGGAATATGTTTACAATAAACCAAATACATTTATCTTTTCTACAAGCATGGCAGCAGTTTGTTGGTGCACCTGCCCTTTCTAGTGTGAGGTTAGAAGTTAGAGATCTTACAACCTGCTCCTAATTAGAACTCTTCCTTGGAAGAGAAGAGAATTTTACTATCCCACTACCTGTTCTAATTACTTAGTATTTTCAGAATTCCTATGGCAAACCACAAACTAGAGCAAGTCGAGTTTCAATGACACATTTCTTAAATACCACTACCACATGACATGCTGAAGGTGGGTGTGGATCTTAGGAAGAATGGGGATTCTAGCAGAAGGGGGATGGTTCCCCATGTACTTGCCAGTGCTGTCTGGGAATTGGACAGATGAGAGGATGGTGGGCGGGTCCTCATGCTGAACTCAGGTGAGCACCTCCTCTAGACAGGTGACCCTCAGCTTGTTGGAGGGTGGAGCAGGTAAAAGTGCTGAAGGAGTGTAGACAGCATGGTAGGAAGAGCTTAGCCCAGATTCAAAGCTTCCTCACTGGAACCAAAGGGGCAGGCACATGTCAGTGGGGGAGGGGAAGACCAGCACGGGGGGGGGGGGGGAAGGCAGCATGGCTCTAAAGCCAGATTACTCACCACAACAGCTTGCAGCCAATTACACAGCAAGACGTGTCCTGGTGACCTTCATCAAATACACACACACACACACACACACACACACACACGCACACGCATGCACACACACAAGAGACACACTGAAGAGTTTATCACCGTCTTCCCCTTGCCTGGTTCCCAGTCTCACCTGCTCACCTAGCTCCTATCAAAATCCAAGGGCAACTTGCTTAGCTTTGCTCTCTCTGTAGCTGGTCTCTACTCAACAGTAACCAGCAGGCATGAGATGCTGCAGTGGCCTTACCTGGCATCTCGGGTACCAGGACACACACATCTTTTTACATGTTAACTACCCATTCTTTTCTATTTTGGATCAGGTCTACTTTTCTATCTATTCGGATGGGATGCTGTCTGAAATATTTAGTGGAATACAGAGGTTGAGTACATTTTACTATTTTGGTGTCTAATTTTATTGTGAACTTTTTAGGATTAAGAAAAAATTTGTTTTAATTCTCAATTATTTATAGCCCGTATTGTTTACTTTTCTGGTGTTGTAAAAAAATACTATGACCAAGGCAGTTTATGGAAGAGATTATTTTGGCTTGTGCTTTCAGAAGAATGAGACCATCATGGCAGGGAACTGAGAGATCACATGTTAAACCCCAAACATGAACAGAGAGAGTGAACTGGAATTGAGGCTAGTCTACATACTATCCTCAGAGCCTGCCTCTAGTGAGGTGTAGCCTGTTAAGTCACCACCAGGGTTCAGATATTTGAGCCTATTGTAGACATTCTCATTCAATCCACTACATTCCACTCCCAGGTCCCAAAGGCTCAAAGGCCTTTGTGACAATGCAAAGTGTCTTTAATCCTACTTCAGAAGCCCCCTTAGTCTTCCACAGTCTCAATAAAACCCTGTGAGTTCGAATAGTGAATTAAATTCAGCATCCAATGGCACAGATATACATTACTATTCCTAACAGGAGGAATGGGGGCATAGTCAGAAAATCCTGGACCCAACAAGACTGATAAGGCAGCATGTAATGACTGAATCCCCAGCTCAGCAATTCCCAGCTGTGGGCCATGACCCATCTGAAACCAGATATTTACATGATAATTTATGACAGTAGCAAAATGACAGTCATGAAGTAGCCACGAAAATAATTTTATAGTTGGGGGTCACCACAACACAAAGAACTGGATTAAAGAGATACAGCATTAGGAAGGTTGAAACCCAGTTCTCTAGCTTAATATCTGATATCTAAGGGCTTAGATGGCTCCATCCCTCCATCTTTTCTGCCTACAGAATATATTTCTTTTTTTAATTTTTTATTTTTTATCTTTTTTCGAGACAGGGTTTCTCTGTGTAGCCCGGGCTGTCCTGGAACTCACTCTGTAGACCAGGCTGGCCTCGACAGGCATAAATCTGCCTGCCTTTGCCTCCCAAGTGCTGGGATTAAAAGTGTGTGCCATCAATTATTGATCATTATTGGTTATCAATTAGTATTGATATTTTTGATTACCATTTATTGATTATTGATTGGTATTTATTATTGATTGTTATTCCATCACCATCATCCCCCTGCCTCTGCCTCCCAAGTGCTGGGATTAACAGCGTGCGCCCCCACCGCCCAGCACTAATTTAATTTTTAATATTTGGTCTTATTTTTTGGTTTCTTTGTTTTTCTCTGGTGTTTGGTTTAGGACTTAGTGGTCCTTTCTGTGGTCCTTTCCAATTCTTTTATTGGTAGGGAGGGGCTGACAGCACAAAGACCCTTGTTCTTTTGTGGTTGTGAGCCCTCTGATCTGTTGTCTGGGCTGTAGCCTGCAGTGTATTGATCTCAGGCAGCCTGCATTGTAATCATTTGTGAGAGCTGGTTTGGCTGTCCTGTGCCCTCTTTAGAAGTGTGTGAGGGTGGGTGGAGGGGATATGAGAAATCAGAAAGCATGCAGAGGAAGGTTGACTTAGGGCAGAGATGCCTAGATCAGCTCTTTATGTCTGTGAGAAAGCTTTGGAAAGATAGCTGCTGTCTTTTCAGATGCTGATCTCCAGTTGTGAAGGCTGCTTCTCTGGCAGCCTTGACTTTGTGTCCCTGGTTTTTCTGTCAGGGAACCCCAACTATGTTGTGACATTGGTACCACCTTGTGTCCCAGCTCAGGGTTGGGATGCTACGTCTGGTTACCTAGGTTTGCTTGGAGCTTGGGGAGGGAGCCTCTCAGTCAGCTCTGTGTAAACCCCTTAGACTCATTGCATGCTTAATTTCCACCCTGGTGCAGCTTTAGAGTGAAGCCCTAGTTGTTTATTTTGTTGGGAATGGGGGCTGGATTTTCATCTCAGCATAGTTCAGTTCTAAGCTGGACATAAGGTGCACCAATTTGTTGTTAAAATTTCCAACCCTAATAGCCCATATAAATGACACACAATCCAAATATTGTAATTATAAGTCATATGTCAAGATTGGGCAAATCTAATACAATACTGACTTATTTCCCAACGCTAAGACTCCTTATTAATTGAGGATTCTCCTGGCCAGGTGGTTCTGGTTCATAGTGGCTTTCTTCTCCCTTTTTCCTTCTCTCTTTTTCTTCCTCTGCTTGCCACCCCTTTTTGAGCCTCCAGTCCCACCTTTCCCCACAACTATTCAATCACAGGCTCTGTTACTTTTATTGACCAATTAAAATAGAGAGAACATTCACATGGCATCACCTAAGTACATGATGGTCTGCTTGTGGGGTCTGACTTTTTAGTACAAATCCAAATAATGTTAGTTATTTAAATGTGTGTTTTACTATATTTCTGACACAGCTGTTTTCCACATGTGCATTTGTCTAGTCTGCTGTAGAAGCATAGAACACGTATTGTTAATGGTGTATATTCTTGCCAGTAATACATGCATTTTTGTTGGATATGCTACTATTGATTATCTAAAGGGTCATAATGGTTTTCACAGGAAAGCTAATTGTCAGAATTTTGTTTTGTTTTTTGAGTCAGGGTTTTTTGTATTGCCCTCAGTGTCCTGTAACTCACTTTGTAGACCAGGCTGCCCTGGAACTCACAGAGATCTGCCTGCCCTCTGTCTCTGAGTGCTGGGGTTTAAGTCTTGCACCTGGCTTGATATTTTTAATACTTACATCATTTTGTCAACTTTTGAGAGTTTGGTGAGGGCTAGTATAATTTGCATTTTAAATATATTTAAGAAGATCTTCACTTCCTGCTCTGTCCTTTATCTTATCAGTCAGGCTTCCTCTGATTTGGGACTAAATAGGCTTTCTTTAATTTTTTTTCCAGTTTGTGTTCTTCTTTCACTGGCCTTTTATGAGAGTTGGATGTACTCAAAATTGGCTGTCATAGTGCATGAAAGATTCAGCCAGAGCCTGAGACAAGTAGATACAAGTGGGGATTTTTTTTTTGATTGTTTTTGCATCTATCCTCTATGATTTTTCTATGTAGTCAGACCATCGTTACCAAGAAGTCAAGTTGGCACTAGGGTGAGGACCTTAAGACAACATCTGGTAAGGCTGTAGTCTGACCCTCAGTCTGCAGTGGGAAATATAATTAGAGTAACTCTGTAGACAGACATTTGAAGGAATGAATAACTAGTATAGTCCAGTTTTGGGTATTGTTACTCATATAACTTTATAAAGAAATAAAATTTTTTATTAATGTTACTTAAGCAGCTTTTGTACTTATTAATGCTACTAAAAAGAAAAACAAAAAACAAACAGGTAGCATAGCCAGGATGTCAATTTCGTATAGCATTGTCATAAATCCTGCATTTATAAGCCTGCTACCATATATTTGTAGCATCTAAATACACATTTTTGTGTTACTTGTTCAAATGTTGTCATTTTTCCCATAAAACTTTTTACTGAGTTAATCCTGCTTACTTGCTTCTTACATCATACCATCTGGAATAGTAGTAAGCCAGTGTTGCGGCCCGAGCTGCCCCACGCTTGAGGGCCAAAATGTTGCAGACCGCTCTGTCAGTGTTTGAACCTACTCTGCCAAAAGCCTTGGGGGCTAAACTGCTAGAACCTTCACTGCCCCAGCTGCTCAGGTCTGCTGGTCAGGGTTCAGCAAGAGAGAGAGGACAGACTCGCAGAATGGAGACCAGACAGAGTGTGACTCAATCCTGTTTATTCTTTAGTCTCTCTTCCTAGTCCAAGTCCCAAGTCTTGAGTCCCTAGTCCCTAGTACATAGTCCCTAGTGCCTCCAAGTTCCAAGCTTCTTTCAAGTGCTAAGTGCCTAATGTCTAATGCCTAATTCTCTGTTCTTCCTCCAAGTGCCAAGTACCTAATAACTAATAATTCTTCTTCTGAGTTCTCTAGTCTAAGTGTCTTCTTCCTCAATGCCTAATTCCTGCTCTGCCTAATTCCTACCCATAATCGTACTCATAATTGTACTCCAAGTTGTACTCTCCTAATTCCTACTCTTAATAATAATTTCTTCTGTCTGCCTCTCACCTTTTATATGTCTCACTCCTAAGCCACCCCTCTAAGTCACACCTTTAAGCCATGCCCTTAGGTCTTGTCTCTAAATCTGATTTCTAAGTCTTGCCCTTCAGTCACACACTTTTAATCTCACACACCCAAGAAAAGATCCTGGGTATCTAAACCAAGATGTTATCAGAGTGTGCTCAGCTGTTGGAAGATGATGTAATCAAGCCTCTTGTCAGGGTATATGGCTCAAGATGGCTGCAAGGATGATAGTCACCTTCCATCGGCTCCCCACAAGCCAGCTGGTTTGTGGCTGAATACAGGACTTCAATCCTATATGTGGTGGTATAGGGTTTAATGAGTTAGAAAACGGCTTCTTTAGTTTGGACAAGAATTATCTTTTGAACAAACAAATGTCTATGATTTAGCTTTCTAGTACTTAGAAGGGAAACAGTAAGTAACAGAGAATTTGTATTTTAAGCTTTCAAGTCAGATACATTAACTTAAATTCTTTTATTCTTTAGAAATCACATAATTAAGAAGATTGAGACAGAAAATAAAGGGAAAGCAAATGGGCTGAGCACCTGGATTGTTTTCACCTGATATGTATAAAAGAAAACACTTGAGGTTTGTTATAGTATATGAGATATTTATATACTCTGCATATTTATGTGTGTGCATGTATGGATGGATGTAGTATACAGGTGAGATTATCTAGTTACACTGGCGTATTTTCTGGATATGAGGAATAGGAAACCAAATTTTCTAAAAATGATTAGTAAGTTATTGTTTAATCAAATGGCTGCCAGAAACTTGAAATTTATATAACATATTAGTTTTAAGTTCTATAGAAACTTCTTGTCTGTTCTCTCTTTTCCTATTACAGTGAGCTGCACAGCTCTCCTAAGACAACGGAGATGGACTGCACCTCCCTCACCATTTTTCTTTTCGAGACAGGGTTTCTCTGTATAGCCCTGGCTGTCCTGGAACTCACTCTGTAGACCAGGCTGGCCTCGAACTCAGAAATCCGCCTGCCTCTGCCTCCTAAGTTGCTGGGATTAAAGGCGTGCGCCACCACTGCCCGGCCTCCCTCACCATTTTTATCCTTGGCGACCCCAGGGACTGTGTGGTACAAGATAATAAGATGGTTTACATTTATTAAAATAGTTTGAGTTTATTGTGACAAAGTAAGAAATTAAAAGCTGCTGGGCTGTGGTGGTGCACACCTTTAATCCCAGCACTTGGGAGGCAGAGACAGGTGGATTTCTGAGTTAGAGGCCAGCCTTGTCTACAGAGTGTGTTCCAGGACAGCCAGGGCTACACAGAGAAACCCTGTCTCGAAAAATATAAAACAAAACAAATTAAAAGCTATATTTTCTTTCTTTTTGTATTTTAATGACATTGGTGGAAGCCTTATTTGTTCAGTCTTCCCTTTACAAAAAAAAAAACAACTTTCCTCTAAACTGTCCTTGACTGCAGTTCTGGGCCATCCATCTCTGTAGGACCCCAAGGGCTGCTGTTCTCTGGCTGAGACTTTCTGTGTGCTGCTGTCTGCTAAGTAACATTCCGCAGTTTTTTCTAAGAACAAAACATCCTTCCCAGCCCTTGAGAGGCAGAGGCATGACGGCGATGGAATAATGATCAATAATCAATACCAATCAGTGAATGGTAATCAATAATTATCAATACTAATTGATAATGAATAATGATCAATAATTGATGGCACAGCCCTTTAATCCCAACACTCAGGAAGCAGAGGCTGGCGGTTTTCTGAGTTCCAGGACAGCCTGGTCTACAGAGTGAGTTACAGGACAGCCAGGGCTACACAGAGAAACCCTGTCTCAAAAAAACAAAACAAAACAAACAAACAAACAAAAAACAAAACAAAAAAAACCCAAAACCAAACCAAAACAAAAGAACAAAACATCCTGTTGCAGGATGATGCCCCAGGAAGGGAATTTATACTTGACATCCTATTGCCCCCCAGTTGCATTCCTGTTTTTTTTCCTGTGGCACCCACCTTCCTCGCCTCCCTCGCCCAGGGGTGCCAGCTCCAGTGTTGGCCATCGGGACACTGGTGTCCATGCGCCAACGCAAGCTCCCCTCGGTCCCGGCTCCCCCTCGGAACCCGGCTGTGTCGTGGGTCGCTCCACCCTGCAGGTCCTTGGGCCCCTCCACTCCCGACAGTCCCCCAGCTCTTTGCCCCCTCTCGATACCTCGCTCTCCCTTCCTGCGTGCCCGGTCTTCTTCCACTCTCTGACCGCGACCTAAGATCAGACGTGGCGACCCACTGAATTTAAGCATATTAGTCAGTGGAGGAAAAGAAACTAACCAGGATTCCCTCAGTAGTGGCGAGTGAACAGGGAAGAGCCCAGCGCCGAATCCCCACCGTGAGCGCGGAGCATGACATGTGGCATATGGAAGACCCACTCCCCGGTGTCGCTCATGGGAGGGGGGGCAAGTCCTTCTGATTGAGGCCCAGCCTGTGGAAGGTGTGAGGCCGATAGCGGCCCCCGGTGCCCGGGCCCGGGTCTTCCCGGAGTCGGGTTGCTTGGAATGCAGCCCAAAGCGGGTGGTAAACAACATCTAAGGCAAGAGACCATAGTCAACAAGTACCATAAGGGAAAGTTGAAAAGAACTTTGAAGAGAGAGTTCAAGAGGGCGTAAAACTGTTAAGAGGTAAACGGGTGGGGTCCACACAGTCCACCTGGAGGATTCAACCCGGCGGCGTGCATTTGGCCGTGCCAGCGGTCCCGGCGGATCTTTCCCGCTCCCGGTTCCTCCCGACCCCTTTGCGCATGTAGTTCCTGCGTCCCGCCTCCGCCCTCATCCCCGCTTCCCCTCTGGGGGAGTGTCGTTGGCGGGCGTGAGGTGTGGCGGGGGGGGTTTGGGGGGCGCACGGGCGGGGCCGGGGGCGGGGTCGGCAGGGGACCACCCCGGCCGGCGACTGGCTGCTACGGGGGGGGGGTGGGGGGGGACTTCCACCATGGCAGTGCTCCGGGATGGTTGGGAAGGTGGCTGGGGGGGCGGTGTACCACATGTGGGGGCACCGAACCACCCCTCCCCGAGTGTTACAGCCCCCTGGCAGCAGCGCTCGCCGAATTTCGGGGCCAAGGAATCCAGATATCCGTCGCCGCCACGCTCTCCCCCTCCTCCTCCTCCATGTGGGGAGGAGGGGGCCGGACCAACCCTCCCATGGTGCGACTGCTCTCCCACCCCTCTTGGCTTTCCTCCCTCTCGGGGGCGGGGGTCCGGGGGGCTGGGCGGACTGTCCCCAGTGCGCCCAGGGCGTTGTCGCGTCATCAGGCTTGAAGGGGACCCTGTGTCACGCGCTTTTTTATCAGAGCCCAAGCGCTCAGGGTCGGCGGAGATGTCGGCCACCCACCCAACCCGTCTTGAAACATGTACCAAGGAGTCTAACACATGTGCTGTGTCGGAGGCTTGTCCGAAAGCCGCCGTGGCTCAATGAAGGTGAAGGGCCCCACCCGGGTCCCCGAGGTGGGATCCCAAGGCCTCTCCAGTCTGCGGAAGGCGCACCACCGGCCTGTCTTGCCTGCTGCTCAGGGGGGGTGGAGCACAAGCGTATGCGTTAGGACCCGAAAGATGGTGAACTATGCCTGGGCAGGGCGAAGCCAGAGGAAACTGGTGGAGGTCCGTAGCGGTCCTGACGTGCAAATCGGTCGTCCGACCTGGGTAAAGGGGAGAAAGACTAATCGAACCATCTAGTAGCTGGTTCCCTCCGAAGTTTCCCTCAGGATAGCTGGTGCTCTCGCAGAAATCGAAATGCCTGCAGTTTTATCTGGTAAAGCGAATGATTAGATGTCTTGGGGCCGAAACGATCTCAACCTATTCTCAAACTTTAAATGGGTAAGAAGCCCGGCTCCCTGGTGTGGAGCCGGGCGTGGAATGCGAGTGCCTAGTGGGCCACTTTTTGTAAGCAGAACTGGCGCTGCGAGATGAACCGAACGCTGGGTTAAGGCGCCCGATGCCGATGCTCATCAGACCCCAGAAAAGGTGTTAGTTGATAAAGACAGCAGGACGGTGGCCATGGAAGTCGGAATCTGCTAAGGAGTGTGTAACAACTCACCTTCCGAATCAACTAGCCCTGAAAATGGATGGCGCTGGAGCGTCGGGCCCATACCCGGCCGTCGTCGCTGGCAGTTGGAATGGGACTGGAGTGGCCACGGGCGCACGTCTCCCGGCGGGCGTGGTGGGCGTCGCATGCCGCCACCCCTCGGGTCTTGCCCCCGAGGTGTTGGGCCCCTGGACGCTATGCCTTGATGAGTGGGAGGGCCGCTGCAGTGAGCCTTGACGCCTAGGGCGCCCGCCCGGGTGGAGCCACCACAGGTGCAGATCTTGGTGGTAATAGCAAATATTCAATCTAGAACTTTGAAGGCCGAAGTGGAGAAAGATTCCATGTGAACAGCAGTTGAACATGGGTCAGTCATTCCTGAGAGATGGGCGAGTGCCGTTCCGAAGGGATGGGTGATGGCCTCCGTTGCCCTTGGCTGATCGAAAGGGAGTCGGGTTCAGATCCCCGAATCCGGAGTGGCGGAGATGGGCGCCGAGAGGCGTCCAGTATGGTAATGCGACTGATCCCGGAGAAGCCTGCGGGAGCCCTGGGGAGAGTTCTCTTTTCTTTGTGAAGGGCAGGGCGCCCTAGAATGGGTTCACCCCGAGAGAGGGGCCCGGAAAGCATCGCGGTTCGGGCGGCGTCCGGTGAGCTCTCGCCGGCCCTTGAATATCTGGGGGAGAGGGTGTAAATCTCACGCAGGGCCGTACCCATATCTGCAGCAGGTCTCCAAGGTGAACAGCCTCTAGCATGTTGGAACAATGTAGGTAAGGGAAATCAGCAAGCCGGATTCGTAACTTCCGCATAAGGATTGGCTCTAAGGGCTGGGTCACTCAGGCTGGCGCAAGAAGCGGGGCTGGGCGCGCCGCGGCTGGACGAGGCGCCACCGCCCTCTCCCACGCCCGGGGAGACCCCCTTCCCTTTCCTGGCCGCCCGGACCCACCCTCACCTCTCCCCGAGAGACCCCCATTGTTTCTCCCCCTCGCCAGGTGTGAGGGCCGGCAGGTTCAGCCCCTCACGAGCTGGAGCAGGAGGAACCCCTGGGTCCCCGTTCAGATGTGGGGGGAGTCCCGGACACTGGGGGGGGGGCAGCGTCGGCGACTCTGGACGCGAGCCGGCCCTTCCCATGGATCGCCCCAGCTGTAGCGGGTATCGCGCCTGTACCTGGGGAGACCGGCGGGTCACTGGCACAGGGGTTTGGGGAGGTTCTGGTGTGGGACCCCGGGGCCACTCTCGTGGTCCCGGCGGCCCCGTGTGTCTTGCCCCCATGATCCTCCCCGCACCGGCGCTTTGCCTGCAGGGTCCGCTTCCCCGGGCCGCGGTTTTTCCCCTGAGAGGCGCTTCACCTAGGCTGGCGCCTAGCAGCCGGTTTAGAACTGGTGCGGACCAGGGGAATGCGACTGTTTAATTAAAACAGAGCATCACAGAAGGCCCGCGGCGGTATTGATGCGATGTGATTTCTGCCCAGTGCTCTGATCGTCAAAGTTAAGAAATTCAATGATGTGCAGGTAAATGGCAGGAGTAACTATGACTCTCTTAAGGTAGCCAAATGCCTTGTCATCTAATTAGTGATGCGCATGAATGGATGAACGAGATTCCCACTGTCCCTACCTACTATCCAGAGAAACCACAGCCAAGGGAACGGGCTTGGCGGAATCAGCGGGGAAAGAAGACCCTGTTGAGCTTTACTCTAGTCTGGCACAGTGAAGAGACATGATAGGTGTGGGATAAGTGGGAGGCCCCTGGCTCCCCGTTTCTGTTTTTCCATGAGGGGTTGGGGCAGGGGGTCCGCGCTTGGGTGTCCTAAGGCGAGCTCAGGGAGGACAGAAACCTCCCATGGAGCAGAAGGGCAAAAGCTCGCTTGATCTTGATTTTCAGTATGAATACAGACCGTGAAAGCGATCCTTCTGACCTTTTGGGTTTTAAGCAGGAGGTGTCACAAAAGTTACCATAGGGATAACTGGCTTGTGGCGGCCAAGCGTTCATAGCGACGTCGCTTGTTGATCCTTCGATGTCGGCTCTTCCTATCATTGTGAAGCAGAATTCACCAAGCGTTGGATTGTTCACCCACTAATAGGGAACGTGAGCTGGGTTCAGACCATCGTGAGACAGGTTAGTTTTACCCTACTGATTATGTGTTGTTGCCATGGTAATCCTGCTCAGTATGAGAGGAACCGCAGGTTCAGACATTTGGTGTATGTGCTTGGCTGAGGAGCTAATGGGACAAAGCTACCATCTGTGGGAATATGGCTGAACACCTCTAAGTCCCCCCATGGGCGTCGGGACCGGGGTCCGGTGCAGAGAGCCACTCATCCCAGGAAATGGGGGTGAGCGGGATGAGTTTCCGGAGGCAAGGCCAGAGAGGTTCCGGCGCCTCTTTTTTTCTTTTCCCTTCCCTTTCCTCCGTTTTTTTTTTTTTTTTCCGGGTTCCGGTAGACCACTTCCAAGGGTACTTGGTCTCTTTTTTTTCCCAACTCTGGGAGGTCGATCAGATATCTGGTCTGGTCTCTTTTTTTTTTTAAATATATATATATATATATGTATATATATGTATATATACATATATATATATACACACATATATATGTATGTATGTCTGTGTCTCTGTCTCCCCATCCCCCTTTTTGCGGGTCCCCTTTTATTGAGCTGGTTTTTTGTTTGTTTGTTTGTTTTAAATTATATTGTGAGGTAGCCCAGTTGCCTTGTTTCACAGAGTATTATTGTTCAACAGAATATTATATGTATGTGTGTGTATTATATATAATATGTATGTAGAAAACATATATAATTTTAAAAACACATATACACACATTTTTCTTTTTAATTATCTTATTATAATTTATATGATTTCCTTAATTATCAGGTCGGCCAGTTGTCCTATAACAAATACCAGGTGTCACACCAGTATTTCTGTGTATATGTGTATAAAATTTAAAAAGACATATGTTTGTATGTGGTCTGGACTCTTTAAATCAAATATATGAGGTACTTGCTTGATGTTTCACTTTTCTAGGGCTCACAAAAGAGATCAAACAGCAGAGAGGATTCTCTCTCTCTCCTTTCCTTTCCTCTCCTCTCCTTCTCTCTCCTCTCCTCTATCTCTCTATCCTCTCCTCTTTCTCCTCTCTCCTCTCTCTCCTCTCCTCTTCTCCCTATCCTCTCTCTCTCATCTCCTCTTCTCTCTATCCTCTCTATCTATAATCTATCTATCTCTATCTTTCTCTCCTCTCTTCTCTTCTCTCTTTCCTCTTCTCTCCTCTTCTCTCTGTCCCCCCTCTTGTCTCTCCCTCTCCCTCTCCCTCTCCCTCTCCCTCTCCCTCTCCCTCTCCCTCTCCCTCTCCCTCTCCCTCTCCCTCTCCCTCTCCCTCTCCCTCTCCCTCTCCCTCTCCCTCCTCTCCCTCTCCCTCTCCCTCCTCTCCCTCTCCCTCTCCCTCTCCCTCTCCCTCTCCCTCTCCCTCTCCCTCTCCCTCTCCCTCTCCCTCTCCCTCTCCCTCTCCCTCTCCTCCCTCTCCCTCTCCCTCTCCCTCTCCCTCTCCCTCTCCCTCTCCCTCTCCCTCTCCCTCTCCCTCTCCCTCTCCCTCTCCCTCTCCCTCTCCCTCTCCCTCTCCCTCTCCCGCTCTCAGATAAGAAGTTTGACTGGTCCCTCACTCTGGCCTACCATTTTTTGGGGATCCATTTTGGGACACTGTCTCCCTGTCTGTTTTGCTATCTTTATTTTGTAGCCTTAGCTGTCTCCTTTGTGTCTCCACTGATGGTTGCTGTGTGGGACACACACACACACACACACACACACCCCACAGTGAGGAGTCGGGGGCAATCATGGAGGAGAAGGTGGTAGGCACTGCATTGGGAAACATTGTCTGAGAGATTTGCGAAAGATGCTAATGAACCAGTGGGTTTCAATGTCAAGCCTTGTTCCCTAAAACTTAGACATGTTCTAACAAAGCCTTTTTTAAATTTTATTTATTTATTTATTTATTTATTTATTGTTCCTTCTACTTGTTTTCACTCTGTAGCCCAAGCTCCCTAGCTATCAGCCTTTTTGGAATGAATATGAGCTTGCTTTGCTTTGCTTCTGCTTCTGCTTCTGCTTCTGCTTCTGCTTCTGCTTCTGCTTCTGCTTCTGCTTCTGCTTCTGCTTCTGCTTCTGCTTCTGCTTCTGCTTCTGCTTCTGCTTCTGCTTCTGCTTCTGCTTCTGCTTCTGCTTCTGCTTCTGCTTCTGCTTCTGCTTCTGCTTCTGCTTCTGCTTCTGCTTCTGCTTCTGCTTCTGCTTCTGCTTCTGCTTCTGCTTCTGCTTCACTTCACCACGATTCCTTTAACAGAAGAACTTAACAGACAGATTTGTGGTTTTGCTTGCTTGCTTGCTTGCTTAACATGGTTTCCCTTTCTGTCCATGCAGGGCTCTCTGACTGCCCTTTGGAAACCCATTGAGAGGCCAGAACCAAAGTCCCCCCCCCCCAAAGCTGCAAGATGACTGCATGACAGCTCATTTAGGAGGAATTCTTTCCCAAGGCATGGATCATCCCAGCATGGAAAGATTGCCCTCCTTTCCTCCCTCCCTTCCTCCCTCCCTCCCATTTTCCCTCTTCCCTCGTACACTCAATAAAACAAATAAATGAATAAAGTTTCCAGTTTATTTCTTCATTTACGCTGCCTAAATTCTCCCCCAATGCCTCCAACTGCCCCCACCCCCACTATCACAATGTTCCAGGATAACCTAGCTCCTTAGAAATGCTAATGGCACTCCAACTGATAACACACCTGTCTCTGATAAGAGATAGAGGAAGACTCTCTCTGATCCAGCCCGCCACACCCTGCCAGCTCAGGGACTTTTCAGGCCTAGGATCTGGGCTGTATTTACATAACCTGGTATTTCTAACATTGTTTATTATGATTTACACACACACCAGAAGAGTGAATCAGGTCCTGTGACAGAGCTGCTACGTGCTTATTGGGACATCTGGAAGAAAGAGCAGTCAGTACCCTTAACTACTCAGCTATCTTTCCAACAGGAAAATGGAGCCTAGGCCTGTGTATTAGGAAATTACAACCATTAGGCATCTGTATCCCCTCCTAATTTATTCATTCATTCATTCATTCATTCATTTGTTATTTATTTCAACACCAACCAAAGTTTGGGTCTTAAGGAAGCAAGCACACCCACCCTTCAGGATGGATGAATTTGGAAAGCTTACCCTACAGGGTTTACCTGAAGCTTAAAGGAATGACTGTCCAGGACTGTCCTGAAAGGGGGGGGGGAGATAGATAGATAGAGATATATAGATATAGATGATATAGATATTGACATAGACATTGACATAGATATAGATATATGGATGATGGTGTCACAGAACTATATAGGTGGTTCCCCTTTTTCTTAACCCTGGTAGCACAACTGGGACAGAATTACACACCAACTTAGCTGGAAGTGGTTGGATATTCAGACAAGGAACACTTGCAGTAGTTATGGTTTTGCTGCCAGAGGGTTTTGGTGGTGGTGATGATGATGGTGGTGGGGTTTTTTGGGTTTTTTTTTTTTGTTGGGGGGGGCTTATGGTAGAAAGAAACTATATTTTCTACACTGTATTCCGATCAGAGTTTCCCATCCCAAAGCTCCTCCTAGATTCTTCTTCCTCATCCACACAATTCTACCCTGATCCTGTAGTTGTCAGTTGGAGATGACTTCAATGCGAGTGACTTTAGACTTGTCTCCATTTTACCTTCTGAGAACTGGGTTTTCAAACAACAACAACATTTAAAGAGGGCAACAACTGACAACTGACTACTGACTACACACAAAGATGCTGTTGGCTCCTCTTTGGAGATAATACTGTGTGTGTGAAACTTCCTAAATAAACCAAAGTCTAATTCAAACTACACAAAAGAGACACTGTAGCAAATTACCATTGCTTGGGTATATAGAAAGGAGGTTTTTCTTTCCTTCTTTTCTTTCTCTTCTGTTTTTTAGAAATTCAGCTGGTCCTGGTGGTGCATACACCCTCCCTTAATTCCAGCACTACTCATTAAATACAAGTTTTCATCTCACAAACCAGCTCTAATTAAATGTTACAATCTCTCTCTCTCTCTCTCTCTCTCTCTCTCTCTCTCTCTCTCTCTCTCTCCTCTGCTCCCTGTCTCTCCTCTCACTCTCCTTTCTCTCTCTTCTCTCTCCTCTCTTTCTCTTCTCTCTCTTTCTCCTCTCCTCTCTCACTCCTCTCTCTCTTCTCACTCTCTCCTCTCCTCCTCTCTCCTCTCTCACTCCTCTCTCTCTTCTCTCTCTCTCCTCTCCTCCTTTCTCCTCTCTCACTCTTCTCTCTCTCTCCTCTCTCCTCTCTCCTCTCCACTCTCTCCTCTCTCTTTTCTCTCTCTCTCTCTCTCTCTCTCTCTCTCTCTCTCTCTCTCTCTCTCTCTCTCTATTTCTCTCTCTCTCTCTCCCCCCTCCTTCCTGGGATCAATCTAAAAACGAACTGTTTTGTGTAAGCTTAAGTAGCTCCTAGCTCAATATTTCAAAACAAATGCTTCTTGTGATTCACATTTCATTTTAAGGGTACTTTCTAGATCAGAAGACCTTCCTCAGAAAAGCTTCCTTACCATTCTTCACGAGTACATTGGATTTCATCCTCAAAAGAGGACATTAAATCCCAATGGTAGGTGGTTGAGAGCCACCATCTGGTTGCTGGGAACTGAACTCAGGACCTCTGGAAAAGCAATCAGTGCTCTTAACCACTGAGCCATCTCTCCAGCGGCCCCACCCAAGTCTAACTTTTAAAAGACAGAGATGTGAGGAAAATCAGAGGGCTCAGTGGGAGTAAGCGTGTGTCATATGGTATGGGTGCCGACAAAAAGGATTTATCTTACTCAAGGTTACATGTGGCATGAGGATGGAAATGAGGGCGGGGCGGACAACCACACGATTAGTGAAGAAATTAAACTATAGCCTGTGATACAATTCTCCCTCGTCCTCTCTGTCCCTCTCAGACATGAATAAATATTGAAATTAAGCTAAATGGACAATGACATGAAGCCAGGTGTGGTGCCGGAGGAAGGCAGGCCCGATCTAGGTACTAATTTCCAGGTCTATGTACAGAAGCCCCTGACTCAGCTTTAAAAAAAATGAAGAGGAAAATAAGACATGCGATTAACTTACAATAAACTGAACAGAATTTTTAAAAACACACTTAAAAAAAGAGGGAGGGGGAGGCAGTAGTGGGGTAGCCTGGCTTATAGAGAAGGGTCAAACACTGTTCTGCCATTGCCTTCTCAGTTGAACACACACACAGGGAAGACAGAGAGAGAGAGAGAGAGAGAGAGAGAGACAGAGACAGAGACAGAGACAGAGAGAGAGACAGAGAGAGACACATAAAGAGACACACAGAGAGACAGAGACAAAGAAACAGAGAGACAGAGAGAGAGAGAGAGAGAGCGAGAGAGAGAGAGAAGGGGGAGAGAAAGAATAAAAAAATCAGGGGATCAGGGGGCAGGGTGGGGGCTGGGACCTACTCGGCCTGCTCTGCCTGCACAGGCTCATGCTGCCACCTACTGTCCAGCCAGCCAACCTTCCTTTAGTCTGTCTTCCCAACCACCAGCCAGCCATCAGTATCATGGAAATTCTCATCTGAGGCCTGGAGAGTGAAAAAGTCCAAAAGAGTCAAGTCCAACAAGCAAGCACCTTAGAGGCTCCATAGCATCCAGTGCTGCAGTTGTAACTAATGTCTCCTTCAAAGTCTACTACAGAGAAATGCCTGAAGGATGTTGAAATTGTTTCAAATGTACATGCGTCCTCTGAGGGGAATCCACTTTTTTTTCTGTTTTTTTAAAGTTGTTCCAAAAATGCTGAGGGACACCACACTCTGTGTGTGTGTGTGTGTGTGTGTGTGTGTGTGTGTGTGTGTGTGTATGTTCTGAAGGGCATTTTTTTCTGTTTTTTGTTTGTTTGGTTTAGTTTGGTTTTTGGAGACAGGGTTTCTCTGTGTAGTCGTGGCTGTCCTGGAACTCACTCTGTAGCCCAGGCTGGCCTCGACCTCAGAAATCAGCCTGCCTCTGCCTCCCGAGTGCTGGGATTAAAGGCATGCACCACCACTGCCCTGCTTTTTTCTTTCTCTTTTTTTTTTTCATAATATATCTCTAACAGGCTGGTTTCACTCCATGTAAGCCAATCTCCCTGGCAGATGTCTCACAACTTTGTCACCTCCAACATCTTGGAGTTCGTAGAGTGACCTAGGCTTCACTTTATCTCTCAGAGTCTTCATGCAGGGACTCAGGATTAGGGTTGGCCCTGAGGTCTTTTGGGGTTCATGCTTGTGATTTCCCCAAGAAAGGATCTTATGTGCTTTCTTGCTTGAGAAAGGGTACATACACAGCATAAAACATTTGGTTTTGCCGAAGAAGTCAGGAGAGGGCCATATTCTCCGTCTGGAAAGGGTATCACTTAATTAACTGCTTTGTTTTTGCTGTCTCTTCTACCAGTTCTATCTACTCTTCCTGGGTCTAATCTCTGCTGTGGTTGAGTAGTTTGTCTTGTGGGTTGGTGAAGATATCTGGAAATTTTAATTTATGTATAGTTTTATCTATGCAATTCCTGTCTGAAGACTTATCTACTGTGATGGTTTGAATAGGAATGGCCCGCATAGGTTCATGTGTTTGAATGCTTGTCCCATAGGGAGCTGCACTATGAGGAGGTGTGGCCTTGATGGAGTATGTGTGGCCATGTTGGAGGAAGTGTGTCACTGTGGAGTTGGGCCTTGAGGTTTTAATAGATGTTCAAGCTGTGCCCAGTGTGGACACAGTCTCCTGCTGCTGCTTATAGATCAAGATGTAGAACTTTTCTCGCTGGGCTGTGGTGGTGGCTCACACCTTTAATCCCACCACTTGGGAGGCAGAGGCAGGCAGGTTTCTGAGTTTGAGGCCAGCCTGGTCTACAGAGTGAGTTCCAGGACAGCCAGGGCTACACAAAGAAACCCTGTCCTTAATTCTCTATAGCACCTTACTCAAATGGGAGGAAGTGAAGGAGGAAAACATTGCAGTTATTACTCTTTTAATTTTCATTATTTGATCTTATTATTTGGTGTCTTTGTTTTCCTATAGTGTTTGGTTTAGGACTTAGTGGTGCTTTCTGATTCTTTTATTAGTAGTGAGGGGCTGAATGCACAAAGCCCCTTGGCTTTTGTGGTTGTGAACCCTCTGGGTCCTCTGGGTCTTTTGTCTGGGCTATAGCCTGCAGCATGTGTATTGATCACCTGGGTACAGCCCAGTGCAGCATCCTTCCAAGATAGAGCCAAGTACAGCAGGGGGAACCACTGGCTCTATCACCTTGGTGGGACAGAATCAAGGTGAGACTTGAACATGACCTCCAGCAGTCACTGGAGTCCAGGGATCCAGTGATGGCATGGGGAGAGTGATAGTGAGTGAGTGAGAAAGTGGGACAGAAAAAAAGGGGCCTGATCCAGGGCCTGTTTAACTGAGAGCTGGCCAACCCAACCCAAGGGCCACATTTGCCTTAAGCACCTGCAGTCCTGCAGGATTGTAAGACGGTTTCCTTTGATGTATTTCTCTCCCAGGAAGCCTATTGGCAATCTTGCATGTGGGCGAGGGTGGGGTGTGTGTGTGTGTGTGTGTGTGTGTGTGTGTGTGTGTGTGTGTGTGTGTTTCCTCTTATCAGGTCAGTGTGGCATAGGTTAAAGACTTAGGTTTTGAAGCTAAAGAGATCCAGTTCAGTCTTGGCTTCATGTATTTGAATGATCTCTTTAACCACTGAACCCCAGTTACTCCATTTGCAAAGTGACAAGACTAATACTTCCTCGAGCATTCTATGAAGTTTAAAAACTAGCACGGTCTTCGGACACATAGTAGGTGAGATCACAGAGGACCAGCTGGACCTTGGCCCAAACCCCTCCACTCTCAGGCCTCCTTTCCCATTCTGTGCATCAGATCTGAGCTGGCAGACACTGGCAGGAAGACTTGCTGTCCAGGATGCATCCATGCCTGAATGGTAAGTCACTGGCTGCATCCCTGCCTGCACTGTGATTATAGGGTACTGAGAGAGCTGCACCCCCTGATAAAAGTGAGGCACCAAAAGGAACCAGAGCTTTTGTTCTCTGAGCCATTCTATTGTGTCTCTCTCATCTCCCCCACTCCCCTCTTCTATCTCAATAAATAAATAAATAAATAAATAAATAAATAAATAAATAAAAGTAATGGAAGAGATGAAGGGCTCTCAGCACCAGATCACAACACGGGCTCCAGGAGTTGGCAGCTTTCCAGTGCCTGCACAGAATTCCCTCCTTTTGCTTTCCTCAGTTCAACCTAATTAAGATAAATTGGAGTTCATCCCAAGAAACAGAGTTTCCTGCATCCCTGCCACCCATCAGAGCCCTCCCTTAGTGCAGTCTGTGAACACTCTCCCTGTCTGATGCTTCCCTCAGAATAGAACCACTGAAGTGACCACCCCATTGTCCACTGCTGTGGTCAGAGTCTCTTTCCCAAGCATCTCTCGGGTCATGTCATACTGCCACCCTGGAACCTTCAGAGGGTCCCTGTTGCTTGATTTCAGGCTCCTCAATGTAGCACAAGGCTTTTCAGAATTTGACCTTGGCCTGTCTTTGCCTCATAGACATATGTTTCCAAGTAGCAGCCAAGTCTCTGTTTTCTGCATGGGTCTGTAAATTACCTGCCTTTGTGCCTTTAGTCACATGGCCCATTAGCTTGGAAAGCCTTTATCCTGGTGGGATTAGAACCATTCTGCAGGGATTAGTTGAAGTGCCAACTCTTCCAAAAACTGCATCTTGTCAGGGAACATGCTCCTGCCTCACCTGGCACACAACAGATTCAGAATTAATGTTGAATTTGCTCACAGACCCTCCTGTGTCACTGTGAGGGCCTGCGGAACTTAAAGTAACAGTATGAGCTGTCTGCCTTGCATGTGGGAGCCTACCTGAGGCATGGTGGAACAGCTGCTTGGCCCTAACCACTGGAGTAGACATCACTTGAGGGGTGGTTCTTCTTGGTTCAAAGTAGGGAATGGGGTATCAAAGTGGCTGGAGGCATGTAACTGGTGTCAGGGGGTTCAGAGGGCTTGTCTTCTCTGAACCTTTTAAGGAACACATCAATCCTCACCTCAGCTCTCCCACTGTAGCTCAGTGGAGGCCTTCAGGCTTGGCATCCTGTTTGGCCTCCTCCCTGGCACTTTCTGCTGGTCCAGGTTAGCCATATAGGGCCTCATTGCAGCCTAAATGAAGAAAGCAAGTGAAGTGCAGAGTTAGGACAAGGGACACCTATCCTACATCTCAGTAGAAGAGCCAGGGCATCTGGGGTCTCTGCTGAGCAGGGAATAACCTTCAGCCTAGCTATCTCCTCTAAGAAAATCAAGATGGTAGCTAAGGGAAATTACCTCCAGGCCTGCCTGCCTTCACTCACTGATGCAGAAAAATGTGCAGACCCCCTGCCGCTGCCCCCCACATACATGTAGAGTTCTGTTCTTGGATGTGGAAATGTGGCAGGGAACCGGACAGACACACCTTTGCCCTTCTGAAGGTGGTTTCTTGTCGGTTGACATCATAAACAGTTTCTGTAGTAAAAAGACATGTTCCCTTGTGTTTGGGGAGTAAGTGGGTTGGAGGAAGCAGAAGGTGGTGAGAGTGTGGTGGGGACATCCCAGAGAAGGAGACATCTGAATGACAGTTAAGAGGCAGGCGAATTGGCGGTGTGGAGATCTGAGGAAAGAATACTCAGGTAGACTGAACACCAAGGCTGAATTCAGGCTCTGAGGTAAAAGAACAGAATGGGTCCTGGCCAGAGTGAGTGAGGCTCTGAGGTAAAAGAACAGAATGGGTCCTGGCCAGAGTGAGTGGGGTAGAAAGGGAAGGAGGAAGAGATGGATGGATTTTTGTAAGAACTTCATCTTTTACTCTGGGGGCCGTGGGAAGCTGTAGGTTTTTTTGTTTTTTTGTTTGTTTTTGTTTTTCGAGACATGGTTTCTCTGTGTAGCCCTGGCTGTCCTGGAACTCACTCTGTAGACCAGGCTGGCCTCGAACTCAGAAATCTGCCTGCCTCTGCCTCCCAAGTGCTGGGATAAAAGGCATGTGCCATCAATTATTGATCATTATTGGTTATCAATCAGTATTGATAATTATTGATTACTGTTCACTCATTATAGATCGGCATTGATTATTGATCGTTATTCCATCACTGTAATCCCACCTGCGGTCTGCCTCCCAAGTGCTGGGATAAAAGGCGTGTGCCACCACCACCTGGCAATCTGTAGGGTTTTGCCCAGAGCACGGACTTGGCCTGCCTCATGGGACAGGATGACTGCAGTTGTCTTTCTGGAGTTCATGGTCTCTCTGAGGATGCCCCAGCAGACTGAAAAAGCTCCCTGCCCTATTTTCCCTGTGCCTTGTTCAGCCTCCGTCACTAAGCCCCAAACTCTAACCACTGAGACTTTTACTGGGGGGTGGGGTGGGGGTGGAGGGCCCTGGATGGGGCTGGGTTTGTTACAGTGTTTTGCTGAAGTCTGCTTAGATGGCCAATTGAGAGCTTCATAGGACTAAGTAATCAGGGAATTTGCCAGCTGGTGTTAATGGGTTGTTTGCAATTGGCCATGGTGGCCGACGCTAAGTATTGTGGCTCAGGGCTTTCCCCATGGGCTGGTTGAGAAGCAGTTAGTATCTACTGCTCTGTAGACCAGGCTGGCCTCAAACTCAGAAATCCGCCTGCCTCTGCCTCCCGAGTGCTGGGATTAAAGGCGTGTGCCATCAATTATTGATCATTATTGGTCATCAATTAGTATTGATTACCATTTATTGATTATTGATCAGCATTGATTATTGATCCTTATTCCATCACTGTCATCCACCTGCCTCTGCCTCCCAAGTGCTGGGATTAAAGGCGTGGGCCACCACTGCCCGGCCAGTTTTATTATTTCTACTCTGCTGGGCCATGGTTTTGGAAGACAGGGCACATCTTTGCTTTCCTTTGGCAAAGTGTCTGTGCTCATAGTCTGTGAAGTGTGCAAGAAAAAGAACGATCTGGACAGAGGTGATGAAGGTGGTATTCGGGGCAAGCAGTGTCTGTTATGTTTCCCAGGATAGATGGGCTGCGTATGTCCCCTGAGGTTGCAGTGGATGTGGAAATTCCATGATTGTCCTAGCTTGGTAATCCTGACAGAG